>NC_057938.1:8809853-9109853 GCF_018555375.3 Anguilla rostrata
GGGTTCGTTTGCTCTTTTGGTGCAGAAATTTTCAATCTCCTGATCTGAGATGGGTCTCGATGGGGAATTCTGCTCAGCTCCATCTAAGGTGAGGAAGGCTCTCTCAGTCTAAAATAATAAATATATGTTCTCCTTGCAAGATGCATACACACAAGAGGGCAAGATACAGTGCAGCTTACTCCATGTTGTTAACATTCATTATTTATGCACTGCGGAAAACACTGTGACCTTAAATTCAGTCTATTTTGCAAACCAATAAATGAAGTGCAAAACTCCGCCGCAAAATAATTATTGCTGTTGATAAGCATCTTTACTGGGGTAGTAGATTAACATGAGCTGTAAATATTTAACAACTGTATACCCTGAACACATTCATATTTCATCAAGTTTTCAGCACAGTTCTTGAAGCAAGTTGGACTGCATAAATATATCACTTTAGTGTTTTTCCAAATCTTTTACCCAAATAAACACAAGAAATTGAGATATAGCTGCCCTAAGGGCCAATTTAAGAAATGCTGACATTAATTAATTGAGCCAAAAGCGGAAAGCCAATTCACTATGTAAACATCACTTGAGCTGTTATTATTTTTCTGATAGTATTCACGCTTGGGATAAGCATATAACTCTTGCAAACAAAAAAACATAAGTGATACATGTGAAATCCTGTGCTACAGGGGATTTCATCATAAAACATGTTTAACTTTTAAAATTAGTATGACCACGTGGAAAATTATACATATGTTGAATGGAACAGATTAAACATAAATGTCAGCCCTGAAACACAAATCAAAAGCACTGTTTAAAATAAGGACAAAAAATGTGGTTCCTGCTGAAGGGTGGTAATCCTCATAATGGTTTACTTGGCACCACCAGCGATGAAGTAACAATAACAAAAACAACAACAACAACAATAAAAGAAGAAGAAGAATAATGCCTCTTTCTCAAACCCAAAGTCTCATTATAAAAACATATCAGTTGGGGAAGTGTTGGGATAATAAAATCAATAAAACGTAATTTAAGGGTTGCTGGGGCATTATCCCTGGGGGTGGTCCTGGGTCTTCAGGGAAGAGAGGACTGCTACACAGCTATTAAATAAAATAATAATAATAAAACAAAGTCTCCTAAACTCTCCTCCAGCATGAGGAAACTGGCTAAACATTTTGAAACAAATTCTCAATTTTGGTATTTTTTTTATTGCAGTGGCAGAGGATATTACTCATTCTGGCAGTAGACAAACATTCCACACTCATGATAACGGCCTTCTGTGCCTGCACTCAGCAGCACTGTATCCTCCTGTTCACAGGAAACTCCACTTGGCTCTGAGGAGGGGTTGCAACAGCCTGCATTTAGACAAAACGCTCAGGAATTTAACAAGTACAGTGCTGTAAGACTAAGCACTTCACTGCTAGGGAAGCGCTGCATTTTAATGATATCTGAAGCTGTGACCAGCTAAAAAGAACAAGGTGCAAATGCAAACACACTAAGGGCTCTCTCCTCCCACTGAGGGCCCTTATCCTTCAGACAGGAAAAGCTGAAATGCATTAAATGGAATAATTTTCAAATATCACAAACAGTATGGCAGATCAACTGCAGTTCACCTCTCAAATCATGATGGATAACAATTTCTGAGCTTAGACTTCTTGAATGATTCACTTTAGTCAAATTCGAGTTATAGGAAGAATTGTTTTAATTGATGCATAGATTGATAATACTCCTATATAACTGTGAAAATCCCTCAGTGAACAACATTCAATTAAATTAAATTATATTTCAATTAAATTAAATAAGACATATATAAGCACAGACCTGTATTAATAGTGTAACCTATGATTACTATTTCCTAGATTTTAACAATGTTTAACCAGGAGACAAACTACTTTGAGCTCACATTCTCTGTTGTCACTGAATCTGTTCATTGCAAAACGGTAAACCACATCTATGTATTTTAACAGTACTTTTATTATTGTTTATTTGAACCATTGAGACATTTGTCTTTCTGTGATTCACTGGTGCCTTATGTTCTAACATGAAATATGAATTGAACAGAATTAGCTCATATACAGTCCTATAAGTGAATCAAATTGAATTCTGCCTCTATTTTATAAGATTATGGCTTGAGCGCCCTCTACAGTGTACATACTGAATAATGAATAGTCTGGATTTCTAACACTCTCAGACTGGGGAATTAAGAGCAAGGGTGACACTTCTTCTATGCTAACTCAATTTGGCGAGTTGGTTCCGTGATTGCTGAACCAGCAAAAGTGCTTGTGACCAAAATTGAGTCTTGTTAAAGGCATACTATGCAGGATTTTTAACTTGAAAATCTAAAATAACTATACTAAGTCATATATTTGATGGACTGGATATTTCCGTCTTCACACACCCTTGCTGAATGTGTGCATCTTTATCTGTATTTGTTATTCCAAAAGGTGTTCGGGGTGTTTCTGGGCGTGGCATTCTTTTCTCTGTGGGGAGGGGTGGGTGTGGCTACCGAGCCTGTGGTTTGGGATCAGATTTCAACGAAGTGTTTGTTGCTATTGCTAGCTAGCCTCTGAAACTGGCTGCAAAGCAAAAAGACAAGCCGAGAGGGCTTGTTCAAGAATTAGAGTTATTGTAACCTTAGAATTCTTTTTCCTTGCAGGCTACAGCTGAAGTTCACCAAGGGGATTAAAATCAACATGGAGCAGGCTTGTTTTCTGTTGAACCTGTGTGTGTTACTTCTAGCTATGCAGCTTGGATTGCCAGATGTCCTGTTTTTGACTGAAATGTCCATTTGTTTGTACAAGTTGCCTGACCGGATAGAGTAATTGTTGGGATAAATTTACCAGTAGTTTTTGATGAATTTGCATGTCTGTGACTCAATCTGCTACTCGGGGGTGTGTGGGCAAGGTTTAAGACGAAGGAGCAGACTTCTTTGATTGTAAACACATGCTAAAAAAATCTTGCATAGTATTTAAAATTTTGACTGAACTCCGATCAATATTTTGAAACAAGGGACAGAGACCCAGAAAAGCAATAGAGGCCAGTTATAATGAGCTCTGACTTGGCAGAAATAAATTAGTCAAATAATGGTAAGTGGCAGTGGTCATAGACTCATTTATTTTTGTAGAGTGGTGCCCACTGTCTATAAGCCAACCCAATCATGGCTAATAAATAGCAGGCAATGGCCAGAATGATCAGTTCATGATAGCTCCAAGGAAATCAGAGGGTTTCTGAAAGACGCCTTTTGTCAGCGCGTATTCAAAATGCACTTAATTTGAAGGGGATGGTCACACTGAATAGCAATGCCCCACAGAGATCATTAAATCTTAATTATAGCCCATCAGCAGAGCAAGCGTTTCAAAGCGTTGCCACAGAAGCTGTGCTGAACTGCCCCAGGCGTAGATACCGAGCCGTAGATTTATCTAATAATGCTGCTCAGCCCCCACCTCACCGTGCACCCAGTGGGATTACACGGATTTATGCAATAAATGGCAACTCTTTCACAGACTGAGCACAATGCTTCCTTTCATACTGTAACACGTCTCTTGCGGCATTCGTTATATTTAATTAAGCTCAAACTGCATCGCCAGGACTGTCTTTAACTGGCTTCTGTTTTCCCTCCGAATAATCATGCGATTATTTTCACTGTTTGTTTAATTTTGTTTTGTCAGGGAAAGTCAGCAGCGGACCTGTTAAAAGGCACAGGATTAAGTCTTTGTACCTTTAGTTTGAAACCCTTTATCTAAATAATAATCACACAGAATTATTCAACACTTCAAGAGCTAACGAGTGGCCAGAAAGAAATCCTAAAATTTCAGGGGAGTTTACCCTTGAGCGGCAGACCAACAAATGGGCGATAAGTGGACTGGAGTCTGGTAAGAGCTGGTAGCTGAAATTAGAAAATGCCTTTCATGGCAAATACTGCTACCTTTTCAGAACAAGAAGAAAAAAACATTTCTGTTTTCTTTATAATTGTATTTGGTTGGTTGGAGACAACATAGTTCATTCAGACAGTCTGAAAAGGAGTTTGCATTAGTGCCTGAACAGACAGTACTTTTTCCTATTGATTCCTAATACAGTTTCAGGGCTTCACTACACCAAAGAGAATCATTTTGCAGATACGTACATTACCAATATAATACAAGCCGATCAATTTTGTATCAGAAATGTTGCGTACTATCAAAGACAGTCCATAGAAGAGAGACAAACAGCAGCTATTTTTTTCACACCCATCTCTGATATACAAAGGGATTGGCAGATCGGCGAATTTGCTCATCTTAAAGGCTTGACACACTGACTAGGACTCGAGGCTTGAACAATAAGGCAACCATCCACAATTACACAGCAGAAAACAGTGATAATATCTTATAATATCCGTAATTTTGGCTTACCATCAGTTTGTGGCTGATAGCTAGAATAAGGTTTCACACTGACTAAGTGGTCTTTTGTTGTGTCATTTAACCAAAATCATCTGAGAACTGTAAGACTACCCTGTGCTGTAATGTGACATTTCCAGGTAGTGGGCCTGTGCCTTCTTTGGGGCAAGATTAGACAAATCTCTTTACATCATGTCACAAGACTCCAAGAATGAGAATTCACTAAAGTTTGAAAAATGGCTGGAAAACCTCCATCCATGTACATCACATTCAAGTGTAGCGCAGGGGTTTAGGAGCTGAACTTTCAGGACTTAATCAGTCTTGGTTTTAAAATAGTTTTAAAATATTTAAAATATATTTTATATAATATATTTATGTTCTTAAACTGTGCCGTGTACAACATGACAACTCCAATTCATCACATGCCACTCAGTCTTGATAATCTTTTAATGATTCTTGCTATTTGGATAGAGTGGTGCTTTGAGTAAATCATGCACCAGGTCAACACTAAGGCACCACGATCTCAACTGCAGCAGTTCAGCAGCAAAATGGTATGTCCATTATAACATTAGAGGAAGGTCACTGAAAAAATGAACAGGGGCAAACCTGATAAATTATGAGAACTGCCTATTCATTTTCAGGGGATTTTAAAATTAGCATTTCATACATTGCTTTTCAAGACATTTACATTTCCACTGAAAATGCAAAAGAAAGAAGTTCACAATTCTACATTTCCTTAACTTTGCCGAAAAATGTATTTCAGTTCAACAACGGTTATTACCAGAAATCACAGAGAAAAACTGTACAACACTTGTCTTTTCAAGTCCTTACTGAGAACCACCCTTAAAAAGGTGAGGTCGACCCACTAAAAGTGATTAAGACATTTACACTTAAAAAAAGAAAAGGCTTAAGCAAACAATTTTACAAGGATCATTTTGCCAGGCAGAACAGGGGCAATGTAATTTACAACCAGAGCTGAGACATGACTTTCAGTATCAACGTCTGCAAGTCGAAAAGACAGAAACACTAGGCCATAGTAGTGACAGGGAAGCCATAAAATACACGCTTAAGACCAATACCTAGTGCATTAAAAGCCATTTCAAACATGACACCAAATGAACCAAAAGAACAAAATATAGCTTCGGGTTGGCTGAAAGGTTCTGGAGACCAGCGATGGATTTGGAGTGAGAGTGTAGTAAAAACGGAGTGGACAGGTCATTCTGCCACGTGGTTCAGGTCGTCCTCTGCTTCTTCATGCGGACAGTCCTCAGGTGCCAGTTTCTCATCATCGAAAGGATTCTCACCCTGAAATTACACACAGGAGGAGGAGAAACAATAGCTCTACACTTAGAGAAATTGAACATACTGCGATAGATAACAAATACTTTTCTCAGCCATGTATTGGGATATTGCAATGATTTGTGCATTTGTTCATGTATTGCAAAGTGGTGAAACATCTCCCATTTCCGTAAGAGTTCCCATACAACACGGACCAATCATCTTACTGTTTCTATAGAGCTGGAAAAGATTTGATAACTAACTACCACTCACGTTGATATGCCACAGCATATCAATCATAAAAAAAATTGGGAATACAGTGTACTGCGTTTCTGTTGTGCACGGCACAGGACAGATGGAACATGACATTATTTCACCGTTACCTTTTTTTTTGGTGGGCATTACCTTTTGGTATTTCTCAAAGCGAGCCTTCACAATGGGGTTGGTCATGATGCTGGTGGCGGCAAGCACACTCTCCCTTTTCTGCGTTTCTGTGAACTCCTTAAGCAGAAAACATAAGCCACGGGTTATACGCTGGGGACAGAATGACACCAGGGCCTTTTGATAAGGTTAGATTTCAGGGAGTTTACTGTACTATGTAATTACTGGGCCCAGTGAAACCTAAAACCATACAGTACTATTAGTGGGCTACATCTTTAAATCACACAGCATAATGAGACAATTCCATGTAACACAACGACTCTACAATTTAATTAGCTGGCATGCGAGACCATTCAGTAAAGTGATGGTTTTAAAGTCATATAATTCTCAGCTATGTAAATGACAGTGAAAAGAAGTATTCTGAGTGCACTGCACCTAGAGAGATGAAGACAAACAAATAAGCCTAGCTTGAACATAAAAAACGTAAATGGCTTGGGGAAAACAAGCTCTGGTATCCTATGCTAAATACCAGGACAGCACTGGAAACTAGATTTGGGAATTTTTACTTTTTATTTAAACTCAGTTTCCCCAATTGCGGAAGGTCCTACCGATTTGTTCTTCAGGTGATCACTGGACTGGAGGTGGTTCTGCAGGGAGATGAGAGCCGCGGGGATGTGGGTGTGACAGGCCAAACAGAGGATCATCTCCACCTTGCTCAGACACACCTCCTCCACCACCACTGCAGGAGAAACCGGCTGTCACACACAGCAGTGCAATGCCACAACACGCAACACCACTTCATCTCTCTACAATCCGCACAGTCAATTTACGTGGGAAAACCAATCAGATTTAATCATGGCAGTCAAGGACTCCTGTCAAATGATACGGGATCCTAGATCAATTTCCTCAGCCAAACAGATATCAACACAAAGAAAGAAATGGCACGTGGTTGTGTAACCTTTCGAAAGTTCTCGCTGAATTTCATCCAGTGTGGGTTCTGCGCCAGCGTTGTTACGCTTTCGTAATACATTCTTCCGGAACTTATTTACCATGGATTCCTGGGAACAGAGGGCATTAATGCAATTAATTTTTCACTCCATCAAAAACTGTAGACACACTGAATTCCTCTAGCACTCCTTTCGAAATAGAACATCTGAAACACAAAAACACATCATTTCAATTTGGCTACTGGATTCAGAACTACCATGTATTTAATATGTACCGCCTTTACAAAAAGTTGCCAAGGATTGAAATGATAAGGATGTGGATAATTACTTAGTAGACACTTTCACATACAGTGTCCTCCATAATGTTTGGGACAAATACTTTTAATTTATTTAATTTATTCCTTGACTTGGCTCTCCAGTTTTAAATTTTGTAATCAACTCACATGTGGTTAAAGTGCACATTCTCAGCTTTTATTAAAGGATATTTTCATTTTGGTTTCGCCACGCAGAAAGTACAGCACTTTTATACTGTACAAACCCCCCAATTTCAGGGCATCATAATGTTTGGGGGAAAAATGGCTTCACTGGTGCTTCTGATTAGTCAAGTTCAATTGCTTCGTTAGTGCAGGTATAAGACAGCTTTCAGAGTCTAGTCTTGATGCTAGGCTTTTGCTTGCCTCCAGAGTTGGTAATTAGAGTTCGTCAACACGAGGACCAGACCTGAGGTTTTCATCATGTGTACATGGGTCTTCCATTCAAAAACATTTCTTTACAAGGATAGATTCCTTTGTAAAAATGTAACCGTCACAACTGCCAACTGCTGTTAGAATAAATAAGATGACTTACATGTAAGAAAGCCATCGTTTTGTCATCAAATTTGGTCTGCTTCTGAATGTGTGCCAGTGTCTGCTGGTGAAATGTGCTGGCAAAGTGATCCTCG
Source organism: Anguilla rostrata (assembly GCF_018555375.3). Lineage (NCBI taxonomy): Eukaryota > Metazoa > Chordata > Actinopteri > Anguilliformes > Anguillidae > Anguilla > Anguilla rostrata. The sequence goes on from NC_057938.1 coordinate 8,817,758, forward strand.
ATCTCCTTGTCGTCACATGTGCGAACTTTACAGAATGCACATGTGAAGGCCAGCCTGGAATGAACAGCATCAGACATGTTATCCACATTCAGTAACAGAGCCCATTCAATAATCACACAAACTAACCATTTTATCTTAGTGCTTTTTCCACACTCTGGTCTTCACACAAAATTACTAATTATTATAAAAATGGAAATTTACTTTAAACAAGCTTCCACCTGTAATTCAATCATTATGAATCAATAAAGGAGCATTTGTCATTTTCAGGAAACGGAAATATGAAATACATATAAAAGAAATTTGAGGGTTGCAATACACATGAACAAAAACAACAAAGTCTAGCCTTTTGTGTCCCAAGTCAAAAGTAACTGACAAGGTGTTCGTGATGCAAATGTATTTCTCTAAGTATTTTATTTTTTTTCTACAACAGAAATAGATTCATTTGGGTCACATGGCAATAGGTAATGTCAGGCAGTGCTCACCTGTGCATGTCCCCATATTTCTCTATTTCCTTCACTCGTTTACGCTTCTGCTTCTCCCTCCTGACTTTCCTCTGTTTCGACTCTGAGTCTAAAAGCAGTGGGATAAAAGCAGCTGGTGTATCATTTCCTCAATGGCTTACAAATGTGTATCTCACCATAAAGACACTGTGTCCTACCATCGGTGTCATCATCTTTCTCAGTCTTGGTATTAAGGCCCTTCAAACAGAGAAATACACAAATGTAAGTGGAAGAGTGGTATGGCTATTTTTAATATCAACAGGTGCGCGACAGTATAAGTGAAACCACTATTTATCTTTTACATTGAATCTTCTACTTCTGCTCAATCTGGAAATTTAAAAACAGACAAGGGAATGTGTATTTTAAGACAATTTTCAGAAAAATAACATTTTTTTATTTCAGTGAACTTACCTCTGACGGACTGTTTGTTACTGCGGAGACGAGACAAAAGCAAGGTTAGAGAGGATTTTCCCATACACCACACCTGCAGTCAAGACTTTAATACAATTACTGTTTATTTGGTGGCTTGGCAGACATTATTCTGTTTGGCAATGTGATTTTAAAATGATTGTCAAGAACTAAAGTGGCAGTTACAAAATCTAGCATAGATTTCAGAGAGATTTCATATGCCCCCCAGACAAGTATTTTGTACTTTTTTCAAATAATAACTTGGAAAATTTAACAAATGTGTGAACGTGTAACCAAGATGAAGCTAATAGTCAAAACAGTACAGTGACACACATTCAGCTTGTTTTACCAGTTTCGTAGACGACCGGGAAAGGCTTCTGCTTCTTCACCATCATGGCAGGCATAGGGGGTGCCATCATCTTCCTCTTCATACCACGGGCTGCCGGTTGGGGTGGATGCTGGTAACCACCGTAGAACTCTGGTCTGGGTATCCCATAATGTATCATTGCTGGCTGGAGGAATAGAAGTCAGAACAGCTAAAGGTCACTTCGGTAAATGTCACAAAACCTCTTACCTGACCGGCACCAAGCGACAGAATCATAGTATCTTCATAAAATAAAACATACAAAAGTTTCATTCACAAGAATGCACTTTGGATTAAGTGCAACTTAATGCACATTTTTCTGCTGTATTACCTTGCCCCTCTCCATTGGTCTAAAAGCTTGTGGGCGTGGGGCTGTAGTCATAGGCTGCCTGATTCCATTGCCACCAGCTATAAACTGCAAAGACAGGCTATTAGACTCTGAAAATGAACCATCCCTTTAGAATGTTGCAACAATGCAAGCATATACAGCTAACATGATGATAAAACAAAGCAAATAGGACATCACACATCTGGTCTTTTCAGATCTAAAATACTTTAAGACAAAATGCATGATTCCATACAGATGGTGATAAAGAAATTCTGAATAATTGTTAAATACAAGTGAAGGCATCCTTCACAGTACGATCATCATTTTTGTATGTCTTTAGCTGTTGTTGTTTTTTTGCTCAACAATCAAATTTTTTGTCTTGATGTTATATTGTGAACAATGTTTTTTGTTTTTTTATTTAGGTACAGGCCATGAGTAAACTCCTCGGGACTGATATTTAACCATTTATGATCTAGTACAATTTCCTGATTTCTTTCAATTATGGAAGTAAAACCAATTCAATATCAAAACAAAAATGTGATTAAAACTATTTAAACATGGGCATCACATTAAAAAAAATGTATTATATATAAAAAATAATAAAATAAAAACAAAACAGTGGCTAATTGTCCGTGCGTAATTTGCCCAACCGAAACTGTAGCCCATGGAAGGTAAATAGTAACTCAGTTCAATGAAAATGATGCTTCAAAAAGGAACTGAAAATGATCTCCATTCCTGCCTTATTTACACCTAATCCCAAAGAGATTGTTTGGTTGCCACCTTGAAATACACTATTGGTAGTTGGTTATAATGTATTTCTTGAACCTGCCCCTTAACAGAATGGGTCATATGGGTCATGTCTCAAAAAGCATTTGAAATTCCACTCTGACATTGGCTATGTTCACATAATTCAGTCAATAAATTAATGTATAAAAATATCCCAAATAATATAGACAATTCATTGTAAATTCCTTTGACATGGTTAGGACATCATGGATGAATGACAAGCACTTATTCTAAACTGTCCTCTTTCCAAAAATTAAATAAATGTACATGAAAGCTTCAATTATCTGGATATATTGCAGGTTTATAAATAATTACCCCTAAAAACTGTGGTGAAACACTTACATTAAGCGTTGCCCCATTTAAAGTAAAATTTCAATTAAACGTTTACCAGAGACAGTGCAAGTACCACATTTTAAACCATTCATATGGAATTCAATAAACATAAACATAGCATAAAATAGCTCAAAGCAAAGAATTACAATGATGACAATACATTAATAGAAGCATGCAATAAGGTATCCACCATTTAAGTGCATTGCAATAGTACAGTTACAAAAAAGTCATGGAAGCCACCAAGCACCACCAAGCAAGATTTTCCTTCTTCTGACATGAATGAGATTACATAGGGATATAAAGAATGTCATATAGTAAATTTGACCCTAATCAAGTACAAAAATGTTTTAAAAAGCTACAAGATATTATCTGAAACTTACCCCATTCGTCTATGACGTAATTGTATGAGTTTCGCAAAGTTTTGCAGATATGACAAAAAAAAAGCCTAGAACCATTCATACGTTCAACAGGGAAAAATAAATATTTCCCAACATTCATACTGGCTTGGATTCAATCAAAATTTGTGTAACTCAGAATGAAATGCAAGTGTTCATTTCCATCTTCAACAGCAATTCAGCAAAGTGTTTTTGAAGAAGAAAAAAATTTTGTATTTATTTTTAAGTGTAACCTAAGGACAGACAGTTACTGAATCCGCACCACTGCTACCAGTCAAATAAAATAGGAAAACTGAGGCAGGGGTAGGGGGCTGAAGTCACTGAAGTTATCTACAATAGTTGCTCATCTGAACCTCTGACTAACCTTAACTGGTATCAGCCACGTAAATCGCAAAAAGACTGGCTGAAAAGAGTGCTGGAGGTCCCAAAACTCTGGAAATGTGTGCACAGGAACGAAGTCTTGGGACTCGCGTAAGTAGGTGAACATTACACTGGCTCTCACCGTCGGCTAAACATTTAAGGTAGGCATTTCCTGCCGATAGCACAAAGCCCAGAGAGTCACCGTATAACATGAAGGCTTCTCCATTTTGCAAGCAGTAGTTTGATGTCGGGAGTATGTGGGTAACCCTTCTAACCCTAGATGCACATATGAATACTAGGGACGTCTCAACATCTTTTTTCACGAATGGTGATGAACGTTTTTTATAGTATCCTGTGAATGTAAGCATACAGTTTTAAATTTTGAAACAAAACATGGGCGCAATATATCTGGGATATGTTCATTGTACAAATTTGTGTCAATCACCCACCCTATAAAAAAGAGAAATAAAATGTCCATCCAACATAACTGAATAATCATTTCCAGATTAACCTACACCAGTGTAGTAGACCCTCACTATAATAGGGATGTCTGCAACGGTAGTCAACCTTTGTTTGGTAATACAACACTAACTCACACCAGTTAAGATCGCCATAAAAACTACACACCTGAAGGTGTGTCACTCTCGCTATGACCCTCTGTTGAGGCGCGTGGTAGAAACTTTGGGTCAAAGCGTTTCAGAAAGGGGGTGAGTGAAGAGAATCTCAAAAGATTCTGTACTTACTCCTCTGCCTCGGCCTCTGAATGCAGGCGGTCCTCCCACATCATTGCTTCTCCCGCCAAAACTGTTTTGGGGGTAAGCAGGCATTCCTCGGCCCCGCGAGCCGAAGGGCGCGAGCTTCGTGTGGGGGGAGTCGCTGCTGGAGTAGGAAGAGTAACCATCTCTTCCATCATTATCCAAAAAGCCAGACCTGATAGCGGACCTGGGGTAGGACGAGTCCCAGCTGGACTCCTCCCTATAGAACTGATTACTTGAGGGGGAGCTGTCATATCCACCATCATAACTACTCCCAAAGCCGGATCTGTGCAGATCTCGGCTACCTTTAGAAGACCCGGAGTCGTAAGACTCGTATGGTCCGGACCTGGAAGAGTTGTAGAGTTAGGAAAGAGATGAACGGATCAAGTAGGTAAATCGAATAGACAGGGAATTTGATATCACACAAAGCACTTCTTTCCACCTCTTCAAAAGGGATAAATATCCTCTTTTGGTGGGTGTCCACATGTGATTGTATAGATTGAACAGGACTGGGCGCAAAATCCAGGCACAAATGTGTTCCCCAATAAATACACTCAAGCATGCAAAAGCAAGGTGTCAAACACAAATAGGCCTAATATTAACAAATGTCAGCGGGAACGTTCCCACCAGAGTATGGTGCTTAGTAAGCAACTCCATCACGGATTTCTTGATAGCCCAGTCCTGAATCAAAATGCTACTCGCTGCAGCCTGACACCCCAACATTCTCAACAGTTATAGGTTTCACAGTTGCAATAGTTCTCATTTCAAAAATTACTAACAGCTTTTTGCATTTTCTAGAAAATTACTGTGGAATTCTGCATGACGAAATATTACTGCAGGAGGAAAAGCTATACATTTTCTTCAAGTACCATTTTAATCTTCCCATTATCGATCTGCCTGATGCTGAGATTGAATTTTCACTGTAGTGTCTATGCTTAGAGAACAAAATCATGGAAAATGGACACTGTTTTTACAAAGCCATTAGTAACTGAAGAGAGAGGCTGTAATAAACACCACTGGTTTCTAAATATTTATGAAATATTTATAAAAAATGCATAAATGGATACAATGCAAGTAATAGTCAGTTTGTAAGTAAAAGCTTATTCTACATCTGATTGCAAAGGTCCCAAGGTCTTTAGTCTGACTCAATTGAAAACTACAATGAACCTAAAAGAAGAGTAACCACTTCTCGATACAGCTGTCAGCAAACTCGAATGTTAAAACACATTTTAACATCAAGGCAATAAACTGTTTTCTCCTACAAAAATTTTTTTTTTTCTAGAAACTTCAACAAAGAATGTCATCTTTTGATACGAAATTGAGAATAGAAAGCAAAAATAGGAACCACCCCTACCTTTCAGAGCTGCTCCTTTTCAAACCGTAGTACTCCATAGGGTGTGGGTCAGGGGGTGCAAGTCTTGTGCGAACATAGCCATGGCAGACTTCTATAAAGAGAAAATATTCAGACATCAGTGACAGATGAGTCAGCTAGGTCAGTTACAGTAAAAAAAAAAACATCTAATGATCCTCCCACACTGTGTGAATGTCAAAATTCACTGTGCCAATTCTCATGATTTCATACAACGTTTCCAAAAATGACACTGACAGAAAGTTCACCTGACTTCAATTCAGATAAGAATTACTTCATTATTTTCTCTTCAATAAATACACCAAATTATCATATTAGCCTGAAAGGTTTATCCCCCCAGCATCATCATACCTCCATTTCCAGATGATGGTGCCATCATGTCTGTTTCTGTGTAGCTATACAAAATAATAAAAATAAAAATAACAATACATTTTTAAAATGGTATGAGGATCAGCATGCTGGCAGAGTGGGATGCAGGCATACTGTTCATTGGATGCAAACTCTTGATGGCCAACTTTTATTTAAAATTAAAATTAAACATTTATTATTGTGATATATGCATGCATATGGATTTACCCATACATTTATATATATACGATGTGAGATACTTTACTAAATATATGTACATACTTGGGACACATATTTGATGATTGCAAGAACACTCAATATAAAAAGCCTAGCTACCTTTCATATTCATCACCATAAGACGATTCAAAGGGCCTGGGAACCGGCCCAGTAAACCTCCCCCTTGGATTTCCACGAATCATTTCTATGGGATAAAGAGATGCATAACACACCATTCAATTACCTATAGCCCCATACTTTTCGTGAAGAAACTGTGCTGAAATTAGCCTATCGGTAGCTACAGAGTAAATGGATTACAGTTTCTAGGACAGTCTGAATAGCTATAAAGTAAGAGAAAGGTTGCCATTTTATATTCATCACTTTATTACTAAGCAGGCTTACGTGCACCTATCTTTTATTTTAAGTGACTGATAGTGGCGTGGCGTTTCAAAACTCAATTTTAGTGATACAGGCGAGGCCCACTGCATCTTTCCAGGGAGTGTCCAGTGTATTTAAGCTCTTTTTTTTATTTCTGCCCAACGCGATCTCGGGGGTAACTTATATATATTATTACTGCAACATCTACACAACATGCATAGTGTAGATATATGTCCAATATGCATCCATTTTAAATACGATGCGCAACAATTGCGAACCACTCATTCTACTACATTGACTGACTGCCAGAGGTCACATAGATCGCACTGTCCGAGTACGATTTCGAGCATACAACCGTTTTTGAAACGCACTTGCCGGTTTCACAAAATGAAGTATATTATTGTTTCGCTGTTTTGAAATTGCCTTACCTGCAGCAAAAGCAGTTCTACAGACCTGTGTACCAACCACAATTTTCCGGCTAGAATACCGTTCCAGTCTTATTTTAAGTTCCGCAGCTCTGGTGAGTTCCAAAAAGACCAAAGATGTATGCATACTAGATCATTTTAACTATGGAGGAATGCTCTAATCCTGCTCTTGGGGCTGATAATCATGCAGTCATATACGTCTGTTTCATCTACAGCACATATGATAGTATCGTGTTTTTCAAAATCTCTGGTCGGAAATGGTTTTGCCCAGAGTGGTGTGCACCATGACCAATAGGAAAGACACTCATTGGCCTGAATGGATTAAATTAAAGGGAAATAATTTCATTTCAATACGTCAACGGTCGTGAACAAGTTTTTAGTCATTTTGCGTAATTAAGAAACGTGGCAATGAAGGTTTTGTTTGTAATGGAACATGGGACAATAACTTGACTGCACTTGCCCAGCTTGTTCCATCCCTGCTTAGCCAAACGCAGGTAGCATTATTTAGAGCATCACCCTTCGGAAAAACAGTTTGGGAAATGGATAAATCTTTGTCAGAAGCCAGAGCAACACTACGCTTTACATTCCAGCGTTCATTCAAAATGGAGCCAATTCACTCAGTGTAACAAGCAGGTTATCAGTGAGGCATTCCTCCCCCATAAATCAATTTAATCTCCATTAAAGAGCGTGAACTGTACACCAATTTCATAATGCACGGGTTCTCTGATTTTATCTCAGAATAATTAGCATTCCCTCCTGCATTATTTAAAGGAGCAACTGAGTGCCACATCTCCATCAACCACAATGAAATGCACTCAGCCTTATTTTGAAACCACTCTATATTAGGCTACAACACCTGTGTGGTACACACACTATATCTCTAGTGTAGTGGTACAAACTTAAGTATGGATGATAAAATATGGACCTGACTGGATTTTTATGAGCAGCTGAAATACTTAAATCATGTGCCAGCCCACAGTTTTGCATTTTCCCATTTTAAGAATGCCAAAGTGTTCTTACTGCCTTTTAGTAAACAAATGTTTTAATTAAGGACATCATTTTAAAAAAAATGTAATGACTCAAAATGAGGGTACAAGGGGTCTGGCAAATACCTTTTTGAAAATAGGATACCTGGGAGTTCAAAGACATGCAGATAGGTTAACTGGAAACTAATTTGCCCATAGGGTGAGTGAATGCTGTGCCTGCCCTGCGATAGATTTGCAGCCAGTCCAGGGTGTATTCCTGCCTCTTGCCCAATGCACACTGGGATAGTCTCCCAGTGCCATTCTCATGTGTAAGGACAAATTTAATAAAGGACACAAATGTCAATACAAGTAAAACTAAGTGCTGTTCAGAAAAGTGTGTTTTTATTGCATACCACTAACAAAATATAACTTGCTCATTTCCTACAAAAGAAAGGGTACAGTATTAAACCAGCCATTAAACTGCAATGAAACACCGATTACATTTCTCACCTGGACATTATTATATATACAGTATATGTACACACAAACGAAATACTGTAAGTACAGTCTGCAATTTGTTAAAGCTTTGGAATGTGTGTCCTGTACTTTTGTATTTCCGCAAACGTCTTTACACAGGTTTGGGTATTAACAGCAAAACAAATCAAGTTATTGTCCTTAGAAATTCAATTTAAAAAAACTAAAAATACAAAAAAGCAGAAAACTGTAGAAAGCACACATTTCACAGCAGAGGCAGTTTGTCGACTGGAGTGTCGAATTTGAAGTCCGGGGGGAAGAGATCAGCAGCGCGGGGGTAAATGAGTCTGTAAGACTGCCGGATCGTCACGTCTGCAACTCCAGCAATGTCTCCAATTTCTGGGGGGGGGGGGGGGGAGCAAGAGAATGAAAATAAGTCAGTTGCTTCCACAATATGGAAGTTAGAGAGCTTCAGGGAAGAAACTGCTGAAAACCAAGGGTTTTGTGTGCATTTTCATTTCCTTTCATATATTGCCAAATACGGAAATAATCTAAAGTGAAAATTCAATTAAGGTATTCAAAGAATGTATGGACAGACATAAAGGACTAGAGAGCAGACGTTAGCCTATTATACAGAAGGTGGGGGGTTGAGGCCTTGCCTTTCTGGGTTTTCTTCTCAGCGGATGCCTGGGAGGCCATGTAGATGGCAGCCGCGGCCACAGAGATGGGGCTGCGGCCAGGAACCAGGTCCAGCTCCACCGCCTTCCTGGCGATGTACGTGGCGGCCATTTGCACCTGCTTGGGCAGGCCCAGGTTGGAGCAGAAACGAGACATGAAGTCCCCGGTTGTTATCAGATCCACGCTCGTTTCTAGGGCCTTCAAGATCAGCTTGAAACACCGGCCGATCTCCTTCTTGGAAATTCGGGACACCGCACAGATTTCTGGGTAGGAAACACACAGGAAAGCAAGTAATCATTACAACTTTATTTTACATTGTACATATCACGCTTCTAAAGCTTCAATAAAAACCAAGTTACACGAGACATTTCAAATTAAGAACAGAACTAATCATATTGTTTTTAGACCAATGATGTAGCAAATAATACCTTCAGTCCTTTAGCTACTGGAATTTTACAGTAATACATATTGAATGAAGAAATAAGTGAAAAGGTAAAATTATAAGTAGTTTATTCCCAAAGGCTGCACCTACCTTTGAATGTACGTGGGACACCCTCTTGTCTGCAGGCAATATACAGACAAGCTGAAGCGATAGCATCATTACTCCTGCCCTTCAGGCTCTTCTGCTCATAGACTTGCTTGAATAAGTTATTTGTTCGGTCCTGACAATTGAGAGGGCAACATAGCATTAGCTGTGGGGTACTGAGGAAAGCAATTTGATATGTAAGTGCACATTTGGCAAAGGCATGCTCAGGGATGAAAGGAGCAAGTGGATGCACAAGATGCTTACTACAATGTTTCTGGGTAGGTTGATTCTGTCTGCCATGGTGGTGATCTCTTTAAAAGCGTTTAGCATAGCTCGATCTGAACTGCTCATGGTCCTGCGGTTCTGGTACTTGGAGTTTCCAAACTCATCAAAGCTGGCGGCACCTGTTCCCTGCAATTTCGGCACACAAAGTCAGGACACTGAGGCAACTGCTTTGGCAAGGCACACTCATGATGACTCTACACAAGCACCTGACTACCCAGAGTAATTCAGCTGTGAATTTACCTTGCTGATCATGGTCGTCAAGTCTCCCCCGTTGAGGAGGGGATTTTGGGCGTCGCCCACACGAGATGGGTCTTTAGTGGCTTTCTCATTGCTGAAAGTCCTCCACTCGGAACCAACGTCAATGACCCGGTCACCTGTGAGGAGACGAGGCAACAAGCATCCAGCATTACAATCAGCGCTACGTTGTTAAGCTCAAGTCCACGGCTTCCATGGGCTCAAATCAATCACTTTGCATGGCCCTCTCATTTCCTACAAATCCTTAAAATTCATATTGAGGTGCAGTGAAATCAGAAATGCAGTGACATCAGCTTTTAAGGACAATACAAACCTGATCAGACAAAATATTCATATTGCTTATTTTCAAGGTTAATTGCATGGTAGCTTAAGTGTAACCATGTGTCAGATAGGCTCCCAAGCCCAGAACAGAATGTCAATATGAGCAACTACAATCAAGCTTGTAAGAGGAGGAATCCATAGGTACTGTACCCAAATTCACTTGCTTTTAACCAGCAAATCAAAGTCCTATAAGCTTTCAAATGCACACAGACATCCTTCAGGGCTAAAAAGTTACTCTTTCAGGCTTTAATCCAAATCCCCTACCAGTGACATGGTCTTCTGGAAGAGAACGGACGTAACCTTATATAAAATACACTTTTAAAGATAAAATAGAGCATGGTATAATTTATTAAAATGAAGCCTTGTCAGTCCTTTAGCAAACTTCTTTACATTTAAAAACAAAACATACCACTCCTTACGGCCTACTGATCTGAAGACACATACCCACAACGAGTCCACATTCGGGGCAGATCATGTCCCCGGCTCGGTAGTCCTCCACCAGAAGGGCATCTGGGTGGTTGGGGCATTGCACCTTGGGAAGAAGATCTCCACTGTGAAGAGTAAACATATGCCGCAAGTCAACAAGAGGCACCCTTCTGACCCACACGCCAAGTTTAAACACAGCCGCTTAGGACAGAGAAACAGGATGCATGTTCATTTTTTTTTTGGAATTTTCCTCCGACTACTAACTTCACTGGTTTGAAAATTGTATTAATTATATCATTGCAAACTATTTTGAGAAGGTGAGGAGGCACAAGAGCCGAGACAGCAAGGAGATGAACGAATTGTTTGTAATACATAGGGTAAATTGACAATAATCATTCTGTCCAAAATGTGAGGGTTCACCGGGGCAGGGGGGATGGGGGTTTGTACATAGTTTTAAAATACTCCAAATTTGGATTCAAATGTGCGTTGCTACTACTTATTTCTGATCCAAATACTCCATATTTAGATTAAAATGTGCACTACTTCTGATGTTAGCAATATAGCTAATTAACTTCGAAACAATACAAACCAATTTTTTTCGGCAGAATTATTAAGGAATTCTTTTTTTTTTTTTTTATCCGTGCCGTATGTAGGCTACTTAGGCTTGATCATCCCCATTCGAAGCACGTTTAGCTCAAGAACTCTGAGCGTTAGCTACAATTCTGTAGCCAAAATTCAGAGCGTTCCAAGAGCACCACAGGCACTTAAACAAGGGCAAGTGAAAGTGTATGCAATTGCTTTGTAAAATTTCACTGGCTTAGCTGTATATATGTTCTAGTTGTGTCTGTTCATGTACGTTTGCTTTTCTATATTTAAATGTATGTTACTGCTATGTATGATATAATTATATCATATGTACACTCTGTCCAGACATTTTACACATATAAGATCATTGTACAAAGCTTTTCCTAAAAGTATGGTTTGCAGGGATCCTCTGCAAAAGAGACTAAATAGCATATTCCTAACGTCGTTAGCTAGCCAAATTCCATCGCGCTTGTACAACAATTAAACTAACTACCCATGTCGTAAGGTTGGCTGATAAATAGCCTTAAGTTACTAGCCAGCTAGCTACAAAAACGTACGAGGTGAAAGCTGGCTAGTTAAGACATGGCTAATAATTTCCATTTGCACGAGTGAAAAAAATGAACATCTAAACTTACAGTCCGTCGTGGTCATGTAGAGCCAGCCATGACAGTTGTGGAACTAGCTAAATACGGTTAGTGAATTGACTACAAAAATAATCGAGCGCTAGACTAGGTAAATTTAACATTCGCATTTAGCCGACTAGCATTAAATTACCAATAGTGAAATGAAAAGATGCGCAGTATAACTGAAGTCTTTGCGTTTAAGCCTTTACGCTACAGTAACTTCGCTTTGTTTCTCGCCGAAATATTGTCCAAATCGAAGCTGACAAGCTATAACGTTAGCCAGCAATATTGATCGTATAATCTTGAGTTAGCGTTATTCTGGAAAGATAGTCTAGCCACGTTAGACAACAATAATTTAGCAATACAATAACCCTAACGTTAACTGAAGGCATATATCACCAAATTGGATTGCTTAATTAAATTTAGGTATGCAAACGACGTCGATATGTTTTTTCAAAAAAAAAAAAAAAAAAAAAAAATCAAGCGGCCGAGGGCAAAACGAGTAATAGGTCACGACAAACAGTTCGCAGATTATGGTGACGTTAACAAGATAACGAGATACTAGTCTAGCTATCCAACTACACTGTCATAGACATTGTTACCCGTTACTGTAACTAACGTTAATCAAGTGCTTGGAAATTCTTGCCGACACAGTTGCTAGCCAAGTTCGGTTAACGTTGGCTCTTTTGTCCAAAATTAAGCAACTATCAAAGTAGCTATCTAGCCATTCCCATTTCAGTATACAGCCGTGCTATTACTAAGGTAACACAGATTAGACAATGAAAAAATAAAATACGGAACAATGCGGTAACTTTAGTGTTCCCTTGTACAGAAATGATAGCTAGCTAGTTGGCTTTGCTTTGTAATCGTTGACATTCGTGTAGCTGTATTGCAGATACATATCTGCCATCTACTAAGCCATAAATAACGAATAGTTGTTATCACGGAGTATTCATATACTTTCATCCGTATTTTGGAACAAATAAAGTGTTTTAATCAATGGCGAATTAAGAAATTACTCACCGGCTAGTCGACGCCATATTGCTTCTTCTCACGTCTGCAAACAATGACTACGTACATAACGTCGCTTCACCAACATATGAGACTCTCGTTGAAACGTGAAGTATGACGTCTGACGCTAAAGTACGTGAGAAGAGACTGTCACCTGGTCATGTGACGAACCCCGAACCACGGCATACACAGAACAGCCGCTATATTAAACACTCTTTCATAATACGTGTCAGGACAGGTAACTGTTTTGCGTTTTCTTAGCGGAAAGGCATGTATTCTTTTAATTGTCATACGTATTATTACAATTACAGTATTTTTTTTTTTAAATAACGAAAGCAAAAGAAACACGAGAACAGAAAGTGCTGTTAATTCCCAGAAAAACTTCAATTAAAAAAAGTGTTGACTCGAAAAAGGAAAGAGAAAGTGCATGATATAGGGGCTCAAAAATAGTACGATCCACGAGATCTGAAAACGGAAGATAAAAAATTAGAATCAAACAGCTCATATAGGAAGTGAAGGATCATATAGAAAGTATAATGGGATTTCTGGAGGGTAGAATGGGTATTCGTGTCATCATTGATCACTTTCCAGATCATGATCTTCTGTGCTCAGTGAAACGAGTAATGCAAAACTCAGCTGTGTGTATGAGAAAAGAGAAAGACAGGTTGAAAAATATAAGGAGTTAAATAAAGATTTCTCAAAGAAATTGTGACAATGGATAAAGTTGGTATCGCTCAGTATTGTATGGTGCTTAATAACCAGTTCGCTTACCTAACGCAAACAGAAGTGCAATATTCATGTGAAGAGTGACTGTTTGAATATCTTGAACAAAACGCAATATACATCCAAGGTCTGTTAGAGAATTTCAATCATTGCAATTTATGATGTGTGTAGAGAAATGCATGGCATAGACATGGAAAGCAACCATAGCAGGATTGGGCAGGGTTTATGGTTTTAACATTTTAACTGGTCATAGTCTGGTTACGTGGGCTATAGTCATGCCATCAATAACTATATGCAGATAATACCTAATAATCGGCATTTTTTTCTGTCTCCACAACAACTCATGCTCCGTACATCCTATATGAACACACCTCAGTAAAAATATAGTTATATGGATTCAGAACCTATGAAATGTTTGGGCCAAGATATAAATAGAATGTTCATTGTCATGCCGAATCCTGACGATTAATGTAGTTAACATTACACATTTTTTTACCCTTTTCAAAACTCATAATTTGTTACAGTAGTTGTGTCATAAACGATTCCAGTATAATCTAGCACAGTTTAATAAAACCCACGTAAAAATGTTGGCAAAGTATGAAACAAAGAGTTATGTGATTGAGTTTTTTGGCAGCTTTAGAAGAAAGTGGGCTCTTGTGTTTACTACTTTACTACTTTATTCAAGAAATTATGCATCACCCTTTTATATTTTAATTATGGATTGGATACTCGCCTCTGAACAGATCATGGTGAGAATTTGTTTTTAAAAATCCGAAAGCTGCTCAAATTTTCAAGTGAGTAACTAAGTCAACTCAATTTCAGATCAACGAACCACACACTGTGTGCAGAGACAACATTGGCATTTAAGCTGTGAAAGGAACAGCCAAATACATGGAAATGTTCAGGAAAGACAATTTTATCTTTTAAATTTACTATACTGCTGTTTAACTGACACTCTTAGCCAGTGGGACTTACAATGCAAACAAAAGCACTGTCTCTCACCCCACGGATGGCCCAAGCACATTTCCTTTCTTTAAAATGTCAATGTTTTCAACATAATGCAATTAATAACTCATTTTCAAGTACATGCATATACTGATTCCTTGAATCAAAATTTTTAGAATTGATCACGTTGCCATTTGTCCTTGAACATGCCGTTGTGTGGTTGTGAACTCTGTTTTTTTGAGGCAGTCACAGTCGTCTTGTCAAGAAACAGTGTGTAATATACACGTCTGTCAGAGATTATTAAAATACATTGTTTAGAGGGACTTAAAACCACGGAAAAAGTAACATGGCTCGATAGTTTGCATACTGAACTTTAAAAAAATAAAATTCTTTCTGAACATACATGTACTGCATGTTTTTAGAAAAAAAAGCCTGACCACAGTATATTCTTGTGATAAATGGATTAATAATTCAATAAGCCTCAATACATATGAGGAGGGAGAAAGGATCATGTATTTAGATTATTTTATGTGGTACATAATTATTTTATGTATAGTTTATGCCTACATCACAACACCAACAGTGGCTTGCCCTTTCAGAAAAAGGAGCCAATGATCAAGTTAAGATCAAAATAAGAGGCCCAATCTCTACCTCATGGTCTCATAAAATATACTGTTATTTTCTTCTTCTTCTCACATTTGTGTATTTTTGCATTTACTTTTATCAGCCTTTATGATTCTACTATAGTGCATTTGCCTGTTCTTATTGCTGCTCTGTGAAATATTACTAAATAAATTCAACAACACTGAGAAAACATTTTAATGTGAAGGTGACATCATGGCCCTGATGAGAAAAGATAGGGGGGAAAGGTGCACACCAGGGACCAGTGGAGGTCAAACATAGAGGAAACTGAAAGTGGACTGACACTGGTGGATGAAATTATTCTATTACTTTCTGTTAACCTCCAAAGATTAGCTGTGTGTCATAGACCAAATAAACATGCACTGACCATAGATAAAAAGAGACCTTGCCACTAAGTTATCACAAAGAGAAACTGCGCTGCTGTTCTGCTAACTCGCTGGGGGAATTTGTCCCATGGGGTCAGCAGCACACAAGACAAAACACTGGCTGGGATCTTGTCTGCTTGCCCAGTACCCTCACC
The DNA here is from genome assembly GCF_018555375.3 of Anguilla rostrata. NCBI lineage: Eukaryota > Metazoa > Chordata > Actinopteri > Anguilliformes > Anguillidae > Anguilla > Anguilla rostrata. Next base: position 8,833,702 of record NC_057938.1, read on the forward strand.
TGGAAATGTATCAAAGCTCAAGAGGATTTATCCATTCCAGAGAATAAAAAGAATAAATCATATCTGCCAGCTACGTATTTGGCATAGAGTGCTACAGTGTTGGAGTGATGCCATGTCCTTGGGTTTTACTTCAGGCAGCTGCACACCATCACTACTGCTGTTATCTCACATGGTAGAGACAAATGAGTGTATTAGTTAGCGTATCTGACACAGCAAAAAGGGGCCCTTTGTGGATTGTGAACTGAAGTGCCTGCATTTAAGTCCAGTCTAATAGAACAGTCTCTTAGCCCTAGTTTGAGCAAAAGTGAGACCACTAGAGGTATGTAACATGCTGTGTTACGCCTGATGTGAATATAGTAAGGAAGTTCTGAGATACAACTCACAGTATGTTAGCCTGGTGAGAGCATAGTAAAAATCAAAGTAAAAACCATTGTGTGTTACCTCTGTTGTCAGGATAGTGTTCTCTGTGATATCAATTCAGTGGGGAGACACAATATACCTGGAATTCTTGCTTGTCCCATTCACTGTGACAGCCTGAGCCAGTCCAGTCTTGATGAGGGGTAGGCGAGTAATGTCGATATTTCCCTGACTCAAGTAGTTCCTAATTTGAGCTCCTCTGCAGTCAGAGACACAGGATGCCTCTGCAACATGTGCCAACCCTCACCCAAGTGACAGTGTTACCACAGCAATCAGTCAGGCTAATGTGAAGAATGCTCTGGGCCTTTCTTGGTATGATAATGCACAGGTAGCAGCTGGCAACAGCAGAGCTTTTCAAACTTTTAGGGAGCTAGACAGCTAAAATGTTTAGACCAGGGGTTTTCAAACTTTTCTGTTCCCTGGACCCCCACCCAGACTCAAAGGCATCCAGGGGACCCCATCATAAGCTAAAAGGGTTATTATTATTACTATTTTTTTAAGTTTTATTTTTTAAAATATGTTCCAAAATTTAAATATAGTCAATGCACATTATGTCTGGCCAGGGACCCTAAGCTACCTTCAAGGAATCCCTGTTGAAAACTCAGGCTTTAGACTGAAAAATCACACTATACTTATAAAATTAGATGGTAAGGAGTGTGAATTAATAATAACAGTTTATCAGTACAATGGGATTATATCAGAGTGCATAATTTTGAATTTTGTGCGTTAATTTTTCTAAAATATGAGTAAGTTTTGTTGCATGTCATTTTCCAAATACCCTGAAGAATTAATACTTGAATGAATGCACCAGGCTCCTCTCCTTATGATATTCAGTCATTTTGAAAAGAAAACAGACTTTATTTCTCCCATGTTGCATTTCTCAAAGAAAGCAGCAGATGGCACTAGAGCCATCCATCCATTATTTACAGTATACCCTCTTATCCTGTGCAGGGTCGCGGACAGTGCTGGAGCCTATCCCAGCGTGCATTGGGCGAGAGGCAGGAATACGCCCTGGACAGGCCTCCAATCTATTGCAGGACACACACAACATTCGCTCACACACTCATTCCTATTGGCAATTTAGAGTATCGCGTTAGTCTAGCTGAATGTCTTTGAACTGTGGGAGGAAACCGGTGTAGTTGTCTTTATTGGTTTTAAATGTCCAGAATTACTAAAACATATTATTTTAAAAGTCAAAAATCTATAAAGAAAATTCAACCAAGATAAAAATTCTTAACAAACCTGGAGGAAACACACACAGACACGGGGAGAACATGCAAACTCCACAGAAAGTCCAAGGCCAGATTCAAACCCAGGACCTTCTGCACTGCACTAGATTCAATGCATTGTTAATGGTTTCTGACTGGATGCAGAGCAAAAGTATTATAAAATAACAGTTAATGATTGCATAAAATACAGATAGTTGCTGCTCTAGCAGCCCCAATAGTTTTCATGCAGGCAAAATGTATGATATACAAACCAGGTAGCAAAGCTATCAAAGCATGTATTTTAATCCAAGTTAATATTGGCCTATTTTAATGTGACTTTAGATGCTCTCATTTAGGTGTCCATTTCCCTGATAAAACAAAATTAATTTAAAAGCCTCAGAATGATCTTTTTTAATTCTAAAAATATGACCAAGTGGGTAAGATTACCCAAATCATTGAATTCTCATTAAATGTGCACTGAGTTGCATCAATGGTCTTTTAGTAGCAGAATGTCTCATTTTGGTGTTTAAATATAAGTGTTTAAATATTAGCAAAAATTACAGTAATGGCATCCCAGCTGACAATGATCTCAGGGGGATAAGAGAGTTGTTTGCCTAGCTATGATACTGAATTACTGAGAAACATTATGGTTAATGTGGTATGCAAGAACAACAAGTGAAGTGAACTGAAGTAGCAGAGAGACGCCAGTGAAATGGTAGCACAGAAGAAGTGAGACTGAAAAGACACGCCCTGTGTGCAGCAATTATTTAGCAGCTGCAGATAAGATGTGAAGCAGATATGTGTCAGTGCTACAGTTCTGAAATTGGTTTCCAGAGGGCTGTAGGTGTGAATCCTGAACACAGGGGTTAGGTAGGCCTATGTTTGACAAAGATAGTTAACCTGGCTTCAGGCGATATCCAGCTGCTCTGAATAACGATGCCAATTTAGATAGTAACGAGTGAATCAAGGAGAAAATATTTTAAAATGTTAAATATAGAAATAAAACAAATAAATAAAAATATTGACTACGAAATGAAACCGACCTACAGACAGCAATTACCATGCAGCCTGCACTAGTCGGCTAGCAGACATGTTGCATACAAAAACGTGTTTGTCATTTGTGGGCGGCCGACTTTCTATGTGCACTCACTAACCAGCCACTGTTATGTCCGCTGTAGGAAGACAGACTGCAGACCCACCAAGCGGTGTTGGCGACTGTTTTCTGCGGAAAATGTCGCTAAAGGGGTCTGAGAAGTTGCTCAATCTGACGACACAGTTGCCAAGTTGGCATCGGTGCGCCAGAGCTTCCCAAAGTCCCCGCCCTACCGCCGTCGGTGCAGACAGCGTAGGCGCAGCTCCAGAAATAACGGGAAGCGCAGCGATTACACTGCAACGCGAGGACATGCGGCATCCCTCACAAGCGACGTATCCCACGTACCATAACAAAGCACCGACGGGTTGTGGAATGCATTGAACTGGGGTAAGAACATCTATTTTGCCAGCTGCTTTGTGGAAAATATGAAGACTGAAAAATATAGTTGTTAGTTTGTAAAGAAGCGGTTGTTATGCTGTGGGGTAAGCTTGTTCGAGAAGAAAGCTAACTTTTCGTTAAAGGTAAACTGCCCTGGGATCAATACTACATTATGGATAGCCTCTAGGCTACTGTAATTTCTCGTAACACAGATTTATTTTGACCAGCCTATAATGAATGAGTTCAGGTATAGGCTACTTGAGCTCATTACAGCTGAGACATTCATGGCTAATAACGTTTAGCCTGAGAATCATATTTGAAGCACTTTGACTTGTTTAACTTGTGCTTGTTGAATTAGCCTAATCTATTTTACAATGACGTCAAAATGAAGAATAGACGAATTCATTATGAACTCTATAACCGTGGATAGTTCAGAACGATTATCATCTAGTCAGGTTAGGCACATTGTAAACAACAAAAACATTAATGGCTGTTGATAAATAATTTAGGCAATTAGTGCCCTTTTTATAACGAAGCTTTCTGGAATTTTTAAATTTAAAACATAGATTTAAAATAATGAAGGATTTTAGCGTAGGCTAGTACTAGCTGCCTGTTATATGTAACGCTTCGGAGTTCAGGTGATTCAGGTTATTAACATCGTTTAATTGATGTTCTCATACTGATTCTAATTGAACTGTGGGGAACAGGTCATTTTTAATCTTGGTATGATGTTACCCGAGCTCTAAACACACGTTTTGACTAATAATGCTATGTATTGGTCTCAGTAGGGATGGTGTTGAACACAATTTTCTTGGTTCTGGGACAATTCCCATTTAAACATTACGCCAATAGCAAAGCTACCTCTTAATGTCATTTACTGAATATCAATCCTCATTTGCTGAAATCTAATTAACTGTGGCCTCAAAGGAAAAGTAAATGTCAAACTTGAAGAGTGGATAATGGCTGCCGTATGTCATGGTAAAACCATATTTGACATTGATGGTGAGATGACAAAGGATGTGCACCCATTTACTGTGAATCTATGCCATTTGATATCAGTAATGGTAAATACTTATGAATGTTTTAGATTTTTAAGATACTTTTATAAATTATTAGTCATTGATAATATACTTACCTGTCACCCGCATTGTTTTCTAGAGGTAAAATGTGCATTTTTAATTTATACTGAAATTAAATGCAAAATACGTTTTCACAGTATATATAAGTTTTATAATATTGTAAACAGGATGATCAGGGCATCACTATTACATCTTCATTAGACAAACATTTATATCTAAAATGTTTTATTTCGCCTAAACCATACATCATACAACCAGACAATGAAATTGGTTCAAGCAAACTAGTAATACTTAACAATGATCGAGGACTTTTTGGCATCCACTGCATTTCCTTCCTTTCAGACAGTAATTGTTATCTCAGTCTAATTAGTGTCCTTCTCCTCCCCGTTTAAGAGGAAGGGTAGTAGAAAACCTTCTGTGGCATTCCACAGAATACAGCACCCTTTTGGAGTCTAACAGAGGCTGTACATATTGAATAAATGTATTTAGGTTTTGCTTTGTGTTATGTTGTTTAATGCTATATTTGCCACATCATGAATCACACTAGAATACCCTGGAAGTCCATACAATCCATTGCAATCATACCCGTCTTTAATCTTGATATAATATTTTGGCTGAGGTTGCTTACCACAGAAGGTCAACATGCATTTCTGCTTGTAGTAAAAAAAACAAAAAACAAAAAAACAGTTTGTGTAATCAAACTGTTATTAAAAATGGACCACGCCCCGCCTACTTGCATTCCAACGCATTCACCTCTGTACAGTCATGGCTGGTGCCGTTGTTAATTCTGTCCTCTGCCGCCACAGGAACCATGATTCCTGTGACTGAGTTCCGGCAGTTCACGGTGCAGCAGCAGCCGGCGTTCCGTGTGCTGAAACCGTGGTGGGATGTATTCACAGACTACCTCTCCGTCATCATGCTTATGATTGGGGTGTTCGGGTGCACTCTGCAGGTCAGTTGTCTCGGGGGTCAGAGGATTGGGGGGTGTGGGGGGGGGGGGGAGGGGTGAGGGGGCATCATACAGGTGAGTTATTCATGAAATGATGGCAAGGTTAAGTATTTTGAATTTTCTGAACCCACTTAAAATGATTCTTCTCATACAGAAATTGAACAATTAGCATGAAATTGGGTATTTTGGCCCAACTCACATACCTTTATACAGGTATTATTTTTTTGTGGTTATGTCAAAATCTGTCTGGGTGACAATCCAATGAATTTGCAGTGTGTGGGGCTAATCACAAAATGCCAATAACCCCAAAAACATTTCTAAAGTTAGGAAACTTGGTGTAGGCACCAACAGTATTATCAAGGCTCCAGCCCTGAAGGCTTGACCCAGTCCGACCCCATGGTGACACAATAGGGATCCAAATATGAAGAAATGTTCAAAAATTCACTGCAGCATCAGATATCTGTTTTTGTATGCAATGCAAGGTTTTTACATTGATAATAGTCTGTTTGATACACACTGATGACTTTCATGTGTTTTTCAGTAGAAGGGAATTTAAATTGCATTCATTTTAATTAATTTTAATTGTATTATATCATGTATTAATTATATAATTTTCTGTGAATGTAGACACATTGTCCATAATATAATTTTAACAAAAATTATATCCTGTTTAATGACATTGCTTAGTTTCCATAGTTATCAGGTGCTACTAGTTACAAATTGAAAGTAGAAATTAAAAATGCAAACAAAAACATGGTCTGGGTCTCAGGAGGTTAAGATCACAATTGCATTAAATATGTCATGGGGATATCTGCTGTGTTTTGGCACACATTTGGATATTTGAGGTTTTTATTCTGAATACTAAGCATTACCATTTTCTCCATTTTGCACAAGTGCTTTGACATGAACCAAGTTAATTAGAAAATTGTGACCTTTTAATCGATTGAAACCACTTAGAGTGCTGGTTGTTTTATCCCAAGGGGCATATTCGTTTCCCATCACGAGAGTGACAGTAACATCTGTTTTAAGTAGATTGTCCACCATGTATTATTTATGCCACCCACTTATCAAAAGGAAACAGCTGCCATTTTGACTCAGCTCCAATCACTTAGCCACGTTTCACGCATAGTGTGATGAACTAATGGAAAACCAGCCGCAAGGTAATTAATGGCAGGGAAATTGAAGTGCATTTGCAAGCTCTATGTTCGCAAATGACAGTGTCTTCAGATACGAGCCATACTCATTTCTAGCACCTGTCATCAAATTTTGGGGTCCATAAACAGCAGATAAGAACATTTGTCTAAAAGTTGTTTGCAACAACATCCTCATGATTAATATTCATGTTCAGGTTTTTGTCTAGGATTAAAACTAGTATGTCATGCAATGTGTAATTAATATTTGGAATATATGTTTTTATAAATTTTGACGTGAGTATGTATGTGTATGTTATGTACATATTTTTTTTGTCTCTTTTCTTCTGCATATTGAATCATGCAATGACTATATGCCTGCTCAGTATATCACTAATTAGTCTGATCACTAAATTAAATGCAGCCTGATTATAAAATATTAGATTTGCCTAATTTTATTTTTGCCATAATGAAGCCCTTATTCTTATTTTGAAATAAAGAGATACAGCTTTTATTCAAGCCAAAGTAGTATTTAAATGCTTAAGAAGAAAGTTGTTAGAGATGTACGTTGTGCATGACTCAGTGCTTCATACAGGTCCAGTGCGCCTGAAGCAGGGAAGTCTGTGGACCCACAGGGCCTCAGTCAGCAGATCACTGGATGGATAGTGCTTATTATATGCTGCTTTTGTCGGAGAGACTTTGCAGCCAAGGCCTTTCATGACCTTTTATCCAGAGCCGGATGGTGGTCATTTCATATTGTGAGCTCTTTAACAGAGGTTGTCTGTCTTGTGGAGGGAGTACAGCTTCGTAATTTGATCAGTAGCACGGAAATGAAGAATTATTGCCCGACCAAGATGTGGCGGGGCAAAATCCTTAAAACCTTTTTGAAATTTTTTTAGGGTTCATTAGTAAATATGTTTCTTGTTATGTAATAAAATGTTATGGCGCTGAAGGTACAGAAGGAAAGCAAGAGGAAAGTTTTGGGCACATTGGAATGCATGCCTGTTAATAGGAATGGCTCTCAGTGCTGACCATAATTTCTCATTTCCTGTATGACTCACTCATCTCCAGCTGAGGTCACAGACATTGTTATAGAGTCTGGTAGCAACCTTATACTGTTTGCCTTGCAGTGTTCTTCTCCTATTAAGGGAGCTAGATTTTATTTTAAATGTGAACCTGAATTAAGAACTCTATTTATTACATTATTTTCTGGTGTCCTTATCCTATGGCTGGATGTCCCAAAGTGTCACACATAATTAGTTGTAATGTCTCTCTGGGACTGGATTTCAGTCGGCAGTGTGGTTCATGGCCCAGCCTTCCCCAATGACTCTTCTGCATTAAGTGCTAGTGACTCTTTCCAGCTGCAGAGACATTTGGTGGTGGTGATGATTTATTATGTTAACTTTTCGTTTCTAGATAATGCAAGACAAAATCATCTGCCTACCAACAAAAACACCTGCACCAAACCAAACCGTGGCCGTTCCACACCAAACAGAACTGAAGGGCCTGAAGAACAACCTTGACCTTCAGCAGTACAGCTACATTAATCAGAGGTGCTATGAGGAAGCACTGCATTGGTATGCTAAGTACTTCCCCTACCTAGTCCTCATACACACGCTTGTCTTCATGGTTTGTAGCAACTTCTGGTTCAAATTCCCAGGCTCTAGCTCAAAAATAGAGCACTTTGTTTCTATCTTGGGAAAGTGTTTTGATTCACCCTGGACCACTAGGGCCCTGTCAGAGGTATCAGGGGAAAACTCAGCAGGGAATGATGAAAAAAGGGAGATTGACAGTGGGCCCACTGTCAATATGCCCACTGTGGAGGATGATCTGGTCAATCTGGAGAAGACCCAGTCCCTCAGGTCCATCCCAGAAAAGCTAATCGTAAATAAGCCAGATGCAAGCGTACTGGACAAAAAGGAAGGAGAACAAGCTAAGGCCTTGTTCGAAAAGATAAAAAAATTCCGCTTGCATGTGGAAGAGGGAGATCTGCTCTATGTAATGTATGTTCGGCAGAACGTGCTCAAGGTTCTGAAGTTCCTCCTGATCATCATCTACAACAGCATCCTGGTGCCTGAGGTGAAGATCACGGTGCCATGTGACGTGAATATCAAGGATATGACGGGTTATGGGCATTTCTGGTGTAATCACACAACTGCTCACCTATTCTCAAAGCTGGCCTACTGTTACCTTTGCTTTGTGGGGGTTTATGGATTTACGTGCCTTTACACATTGTACTGGTTGTTTTACCGATCTCTCAAGGAGTATTCTTTTGAGTATGTGCGACAGGAGACAGGGATAAGTGACATTCCAGATGTAAAGAATGACTTTGCCTTCATGCTACACATAATTGACCAGTACGATCCTCTGTACTCCAAAAGGTTTGCTGTGTTTCTCTCTGAAGTCAGTGAAAATAAGTTAAAGCAGCTCAACCTGAACCATGAGTGGACGGCTCAGAAACTGCGTCAAAAGCTGAAGACCAATGCCAACAACAGGCTGGAACTCTCGCTCTTCATGCTATCTGGCCTTCCTGACACCGTCTTCGAGTTGACAGAGCTCCAGTCTCTGAAGCTGGAGATTATAAATAATGTCACAATACCAGCCTCCATTTCAAAACTTGAGGATCTCCAGGAGCTAACCTTATACCAGAGCTCCCTCAAAATCCACAGTGCTGCACTTGCCTTTCTGAAGGAGAACCTGAAGGTGCTACGAGTGAAATTTGATGACAGCAGGGAGCTGCCATCCTGGATATATGGCATGCGCAGCCTGGAAGAGCTCTACCTCAGTGGGTTCTTCAGCCACGACATATCCAGGAATGTCACCTTTGAGTCCCTACGTGAGCTCAAGGCCCTCAAGACCCTCCACCTGAAGAGCAACTTCGCCAAAATACCGCAGGCTATTGTGGATGTGTCCAGCCACCTACAGCGGCTCTATGTGCACAATGACGGCACCAAGTTGGTCGTGTTCAACAACCTGAAGAAGATGGTACACCTGGTCCACCTGGAGCTGGTGCACTGTGAGCTGGACCGTATCCCCCATGCCATCTTCAGCCTCTCAAATCTGCAAGAGCTGGACCTGAGGGAGAACAACCTCAAGACTATTGAGGAGATCGTCAGCTTCCAGCACCTTCGCAAGCTTGTTAGCTTGAAGCTGTGGCACAACAGCATCACCTATATTCCTGATCACATCAAGAAACTAGGCAGCCTGGAGCGTCTCTATTTCAGCCACAACAAGATCGAGGTACTTCCTTCCAATCTCTTCCTCTGCCACAAGCTGCGCTACATGGACCTGTCCAACAATGAGATTTGCTTCATCCCGCCTGAGATCGGGGTGCTTCAGAGCCTGCAGTACTTCTCTGTGTCGTCCAACAGGCTAGAGAACCTTCCGGATGAACTGTTCTTCTGCAAAAAGCTCAAAACCCTCAAGCTGGGGATGAATGCTTTGACCCAACTGTCCCCAAAGATTTCTTTCTTGGTGTCACTGACGCACCTGGAACTCAGAGGCAACCATTTTGACAGCTTGCCTGCGGAGCTGGTGTCCTGCCAGGCCCTGAAACGGAATGGCCTTCTTGTGGAAGATGCCTTGTTTGAAACGCTGCCTTCGGATGTCAGAGAACAAATGAGAGCGGAGTGATCTATCTCTTCGCTACAGAATACCAAATGTCTTAATCTGACAAGCTTGACTGCTATACTGTAGCATTTATATCATTATTAAGTGTTATATAAAAGTGCTGTGTAATCTATATTATGCAGGGGTAAAAAAATGAAATGGCCTTAATGTTATTGGCACATTGTGTGCTCATATGTGCTTTAAATAGGCAGATGTTAAAGGGATATTTCACTTTGGTGTAACACAAATAATTTTGTGGAGCTTACCCCATTGTATTTGCATAGCGTGAATACTAGCAACGTCAGATGTCTCTTTTGACCATTAATGGCAGTGCCATTCCTCCCTCTTTTCCAGTTCTCAATTACTCCAAAGGGAAATATCCCTTTAAGCAGCACTGGGTTGAACATAGAGTACTGCAGAGTAATAGTGCAGTATTTAAGACCTTTAGCCATACTTCAATATTCTCTGGCCAGTTGCATTATGTGACCTGTGAATATATATGCAGGTGGCATAAATGGGTGTTTTAGAATAGCGCACACATTCCCATTGGTATTTGCTGTCATAATAACCATGCTGGCGGTCAGTTATGAGACTTAACAGTGCAATACCTGGTAAGTTCTACGATGTTATCACAGTATTGGAAGCCATGGTGGAACAAAGAGAGGTAGTTGGATATTTACCAATCAAGTTTGGAACTGAAAATGAAAAATGGAAAAGAATAGGAAAAGACACTTATTGCCTATCCATTTTTTGGAAGAGTGCAGTTATTTACAGTTAAATGCAAAAATATTGGGACTGTGACCATTTTTATTATTTTGGTGCTGTACTCCAGCACATTGGATTTGAAAAAAAAAATCTCATTAGATGGCACTTCACCTTACTGTGAGACAGTGACTGTAAACATACTGCTAATGCAAGCAAGGAGTTTTCAGGGCCAAAAAGTGGAATGTTGTTGACTGACCATGTCAGTCACCTTCCCTGAATCCAAATGAACATGCGTTTCATTTTCTGGAGACAGACCTGAAGGCAAAAAGCCCCAGAAACAAATAGGAACTGAAGGTGACTGTAGTACAGGTATGGCAGAGCATCACCATGGTGGACACCTAGCATCTGGTGATGTCTGTGGGTCCTAAATACATGTAAATATGCTCAAATTAAAGCTGACAGTCTACACGTTACCTTTGTCAGTCTACACTGTATGTTTTATTTCAAATCCAATGTGAAATTATGTAATTGTCCCAATGATGATTTATTTCAGTTAATCAGCACATTTTTGGTGAACTTGGATAGGTTAAGATCGCTTAATCACTTATTATACTGTTATAATCAAATGTATGCCATTAGGACCAAACACTGTAGCTTTGTTTAATGTCCAAATATAAGGAACGTTCACATTTGACCAATATGTAATCTTTAGTAATTTAATTATGTTTATGGCACATTGCAAATGTTTATGGCATTTGGCCTATTATATGTAAGTACATGTTGTATTAGACTGCCTTTATAATGTGTCCGTCTGATCCCATCTTACAGCCCATGGAAACTGCGGTTTGCTTATGGTTTCAGTGTCATTAAGTGATTTCCTGTGAGGGAAAATTTTTTTCCCACCGCCATCGCCCTCTTTTTCAGACATGTGGAAACAATTGGTGACAGGAGACAGCCATGAAATGTTTCCATCTTGGTGATGTGAAAACATACTGTGGACTGGAGGCTCTGTGGCCCTTTTTGAATGGGTCAGAGGGTCTAGCAATTTGGTACAAACGTGCATACATCATTGAAAATGCGAAGGGGGCAGGGTGTCACATGGTCCTTTGGTATTAATAATCATGTTCATGACTCGGCCATATTGTATTTATTTCATTTATTTTATTATTGCTTTCATTTTAATAAGGACTCTAAAGTGTTCATGAGTTCCTGAAACAATGTACTTCCACACATTTAACTGATATTGAACAACATTTGTGTGGATTTACAAGTTCTCTAAATTAGGATTAATCTTAAATGAATTTATATTCAGTATGGTAATGACAATCAGTCTCAATGTATTCCATTTTATAACCTCAAGATCACAAAGTGTAATGTTACACTTATCACTAAATTGTATTTGTGCACATAATACCTCACACATATGGTTATCTGCTTTTTGAAAATGTGCACGATCTTCTTCATCATGTTTAACTAGTCCAATTGCGAATCCGTGCAACTCTGTTGGCTGCTGAGTGGCTCAGTCAGGTTTAGCCTTTCAGAGCTTGAACATCACAGGATTGGAGCTACGGCTATAATCATGACCCATTCTGCAAAGACCGGACATGAGTGCTAACCCTTATGGTTAGCCCACAATCTTCAAGTTACTTCTGGTTTTCTTCTTTCCAAGACATCAAGCATGTATAAGCAACCAGTTGTCTTAAGTGAGAGATGCTATCGCCTGCGATTAATGCTATCTTTCCTTTCAGGCCTGGGGTCAACTCCATTTTCAGTTCAGTCAATTCACAAAATGAAATAAAATCCAGTTCATGAGTAGAAACATCCGCTTTGAACATCATAGCTGTTTTTTTCCAATTCATTTTGTGAATTGACTGAACTGAAACTGTAACTGACCTCTGACCCTGTCTCCTGCAGGGCTCTCTGGCCTGTTATGTAAAAAAGTATATACTAGCTCACAGTCATGTATCAGAGGAATAAATGCTTTTCACTTTCAAGTGACTTCAAATCATGAGGAAATAAATCTACACAAGTTTTACAAAAATTGTATCAAGTAAAAAAAATGGATGGCTTGTCTTATTTTCTAGTGCAGTCCAGGAGTGGATGTTGAACAGTATTTGTGCTTTTTTTACGTTTTAAGGGGGCAGCAATGAAGATGCACGAGGGATATTGCGTAGCTGTGTTTTCTTCTCAGGTTGTCTGTTTAATGAACTACTGTTAAAATGCTTTCTATAACATCAGGGTTCAAATACACAGTTACATGTCCACCCAGTGACTTGTATTATGTGGACACTGGCTGAGTATCCCTGTTGAGAGCCATGGCTATCACAGATGCACTGTCCACTGACTCACTCACTCCTGCAGACAGGACACCCTGGTCGTCACAGACTCTCTTTAACTCTGTATTTTATTTTATTTTATTTTTTTACAGAAGCAAATCAATAAATGCACATTTATTTAAAAACATGGTTTGCAATTTTTTTGATGCAACAGTGTTGAATCTCCTTTCCTGCATCTGCTCATTAAGTAGTTTCCAGTATGTGGAAAAAAGAACTCTAGCTGCCAATGGTGTCAGGTATTTTCTTGTTTCACTTTCTTTGTCCCTTTGGCCTCTCACTCTTCATGTGAGGAAAGCTGAGCAGGAGGGGGCCACAGAGGCTATGGTATTTTGAATGTGGGTGCAAGGCATCCAATTTTGTTCATCTCTGTGGTCTTGTTACTGCAACGGGCAGGGACACGTCAGCACCCGTTGAACAGCTTGACAGTGAAGCTGCTGATGGTCTGAACACAGGAACTCCAGAAGAGAAGCTAACACCATGACCTTTGCTCCTTTCTTTCAGAGCTTAGAGAGATGTTGATTTAAAATGAGGGAATGGGGTCATGCAATTATACTGGATTCCATTTTGTCTGTAATATGTCCAGATTCTTAATTTCCTCTTGGGCGGCATTTAACTACTCAACATATCCGTACAATTTACAGTTTATTTTTTCAAAAATTAATTGAGTTTTTACAGTTTAGCTCTGACTATTTAAAAAATTGCTGATATGAGGTTTCGCTTAATAAACACCAACTAGATGTTTACGTGCAACAACACTACAGGAACCTAGATGGCAGTGTTGAGCAAAGGAAAGGTGGTAGTTTCTATGTGGGCAGGGCTTTACCTACAATCTTCTGTGTTGCTTCTGTTATGTGACATTATGGGATTTTACATATTTCTAACCTACAATTTGCAAACTAGAGAGAACAATTTATAAAATTATTAGTGCACAATTTGACATCACTGCCCTGAAAAATGGTAGGGAAATTAGCCTGGGAATTTAAAAAAACAAAGCTGTTTTTACTATTGTATTCAAAAGCACTTCCAAGATTATTGCAATGGCTTATGTTTTTTATCTTTTAATATATTTTCGTAAATAAAATCATTTTAATTCTATTCTATTGAAAAAGGTATTCAAAAATATTTTAAATGTGTTTAAAAGTATGTTTCCTTTTTCAAAAAATGCATATACTAATTATAAAAAATGTTTTCAGCACTGTATATAAAAATAGTTTACATTCACTTCAAAAAAAATAAATAAAATAAATACACATTTTAAAACAGATACACAAACATGATTGTAAGTAGTTTTTATGAATTTCCTGTGGTAATGGTAATATATTGATGCATAATGTGAGCAAAACTGCTCTCATGAATTTTAAAAATGAAGCTGGACTCGTTTCAGCTTATTATACTGTGCTTTTTATGCTTGTGCCTCAAAGAGTTTTTAGTTTTTAGTTATTTCAGAGTAGAGTAATACAGACTGAGCTATGTTCTCTTAGAAAATAATCGATTTTTCTTTCTTAGAAAATCAATTGATTGATTGCGGCCAAGCTGTTCTGGCTCAATCTGTAAGCTGGTGTGTTTCCCTGTTATAAGTGTGTGGAGCCATTTGTTTAATGCTTTGAGCCAGCAGGGCCCAGTTCCAGTTGTACCTCACTGTCCTGACTGAAGGACCAAGCCCCACTGACACGGAGGACCGAGCGCCCCCTCTGCCGGTGCATCACTTCCAAAGACTACATCTCCAGGCTGTGGCTGGTTTTTAAAGCTGCAGTGGATTTAGGAGAATTACAGAAAATGTATCTCTTGGCCACCCTTGGCCAGCTCCAATGGTCTGCACAGTCCCAAGATCTCAGTCCAACACAGCATCTTTGGGATGAGGTGGAATAGGAGGCTTGCAGAATAAATGGCCGAAAAAAGAACTGCATGATGAATGGTATTGAGTCAGCATGAACCAAAATCCCTAAAGAATGTTTCCAGCAACGTGTTAAATCCATACTGTGAAAAACTTTTGGAGGGGCCTACCCACTACTATATATGTGTACCTAATAAAGTAGTCAATGTGTGTATATATACAGTACCCTCCAAAAGTATGGGAACAGTAGAGTCAAATTTGTTATTTTTCCTATATACTTAAGTATTTGGATTTGAAATCAAAAGTTGAATTTATGACAAAGGTACAGACAATTAGATTTTACTTCAAGGTATTTACACGTTTTACCATTTTTCAGAAACAGCTATTTTTGGGTTGATTCACCTTATTTTCTGCTGTGCAAAAGTAGGTCAACAGATGACTAACAGGTGTTAACTGTTCCTCTGGTGTTTATTTCTGTAAGGTTTTGTTTGCACATAAAAGACCAGTCTCTAGTCTCTAGTCTTGGTTTTAGCCTTTATTTTCATTTGTCAAAATCACTTTTGCAGTCAGAAGGGGAGGCTAGGTAAATAACAAATATCACTCAATGTTTATCTCCCCAAAAACCACAGTCCTCAAGTCTTAGACGCAGACAGGATTTCATTGTGCACTCAACGACGATAGATGAACAAACAAACCAACAAACAAACAAAACACATGACAGGAGGTCCCGTGTGTGTCCCTCATTCCAGCAACCCGGTCTCGCTGCAGGCAGAACAGATAAAGTGTTACCGATTACATTAATTGCCTACAGCTGCGGTTACAGTCCAGCTAAACCACTCCCTCTCTGCCTGCAGATGGCGCCCTAACCATACCACCCCTCCACACCATACTTTTATATTGGCAACAAAGCATTTTTTTCTTGATTTGGCTCTGTACTCCACAATTTTAGATTTGTGATTAAACCATTCACATGTGGGTAAAGTGCCGATTCTCAACTCTTATTAAAGTGTATTGTTAATGTAACATTACAGTTACAATAATCCTTACTATTTACTGCCGTCTTTCCCATAGATCTAAATGCAGATGCCACTTTAGTCACTGTTCCTATTGAAACACCGGCCAGTTGAACAGTCTTTGTGACTGAAGCTCTTGCCATCCGTGCCCCAATTATGAACCCGCTTTCAAAGTCAATTAGATCTTTTCCATTTGCCATCTTGATCTAAAATCGAGATCAAATGGATCTGCTCAGCAATTTTATACATGCCACAGAGCTTGAGGATGTTAATTGCTTAATTGTATCATGCAGTCTACCTGTATGGAAGCAGCTGCATTCATTATGTTTCTCCCTTCATTTATCCAGGTTTTTCCTTTAATTTGTCACCCGTCCATATATAAAGAATAACAAGGATTAAAAAAGGATACTATTATTTTAGACGACTTATGCTTTGCCATTGCCATGCGTTTTTTTGTTGCCTAAGGCCGTGTTTCACAAGTCTTTTCAAAGAGACTTCCTAGTTTCTCATTTCCCCGTGTGCCAGGGTGAACCGAGGCTAGTCCCTCTCTTCAGAAGGTCTAGCTGGAACTGGTTGAAACCTGAAATGAAACAAGAGAGTGTTTCAGTGCCAAGAAATTCCCTGCGTGCACATACCATGCTGGCAGCAGTGGTTTAGCAGCAGGGCGGTGGCATTGTGAGTTTATTGTGGGTCAGGCTGCACGTGTGGCTGTCTGTTCTTTGTGCTTGTCTGCACGCTAATGGGAAAAGTCTGCATCACCCACAAACGTTAAACACGCCTCCCATCTTCTGTCTGACTTGTCTGCTTCCAGTTCCTCACCATACCCTCATTATGCACAGACTGATATATTTTTTTATTGCTATGTCAGCTGTATGCTATAGGCTACTAGATGATAACAGGAAATAACAAGGGGACTAACTACAACCAAATTGATTCCTGGTATGAAAGATAAAAGCTATGAGGAAAGACTTAAGATGCTTAATCTCTTCAAGCTTAGTTAAAGGAGACAGGGGTGATTTTATTGAGGCTTTTAAATTCATAAATGGGATCAACAAAGTGAACTACAAGAGATTCTTCAGGAGTTCTGTTAGTAGAACAAGGGGACATAAATGGATATTAACAAAAGGTCAATTCCGTACAGATATAAGGAAGAATTTTTTCATGCAGAGAGTGGCCAATGTGTCGAATAGCCTACCAGGTCACGTAGTAGAGGCAGAAACTCAGCAGATTTTCAAGACCAGGCTTGATAGGGTGTTAGATACTATCTAGTCTCTCGGTAATCAGAGCACTACTGTACAGTATGTACAATTTAGTCAGGGAAATGGCAAGCATTGTTGGGCTGAATGGCCTGTTCTCATTACATTACATTACAGGCATTTAGCAGACGCTCTTATCCAGAGCAACCTACACAACTTTTACATAGCATTTACATTGCATCCATTTATACAGCTGGATACATACTGAAGCAATGCAGGTTAAGTACCTTGCTCAAGGGTAACAACAGCAGCGTCCTACCGGGGAATCAAACCTGTGACTTTTAGGTTACAAGACCAGCTCCTTACCTGTTATACTACATTGCCGCCGCTGTCATTATGTTCTCGGCATTATGTTATGTCATGTTATAGTACATATCTGCAACATTCAAACCAGCCAATGTACTAAAACAGAAACGTACACTATTTTTGTGTTGGAAGCATCACTCAGACATGAAATCCAAGTCTTCCTGGCATAAGTAATGTTTCATGAAATGCCATCCTCAAACTACGTAATTCGAAAGATCACTCTTTTGAAAATGAAAATAAATGCTTGAACTTCAATTGAGAAAGTGTTAGTTGAAAGTATGAAGCAGACAACAAGCCAGCATATTAAAACAGGAGGCTAATACCTGCATCCTATGGGCAAGTGTAGACTTGCAGTGACATTTTACGGGGGTGACTAAAGCATCCACCAGCTTGCTGTTGAAGAGAGGACTTGAGGAAGAACAGAGAAGAGGCTTTCATTTAAAGCACACTTCAGCATTCTGTGCCATTACTTGTGACAGAGGCAGAAGTAACTCCTAAAAGTTTGCTCACTCATCAGCTTGCAGGAAACGAGGTTAGCACATTGCAGTATGGTTTTACTGCTAATTACGTATGCTGTCAACACCAAACAGCCAATGACAAGCCCACAAATCACAGAAAGTGCTTAGGAGAATAACCCCCCAATCTAAAGTGCAAATTTGTAAATGGGACATTCTCTTGTAAATGTTTGCAGACCTGTCTTAGATATTACTGTTCTTCAGTCAGACACTTTCAAGAATGTCTTTTTTCCAACATTGGCACTTCAGAGGCAATAAATAAATGAAAAGGGATACATAAAAACTCACACCTTAAATTGGGTAATAAGTTGAATAAACTGGAATAGAAATGTTGAAAATGTAGACATCAAATAACAGTAAAAATATAAATCAAAAGATTGTTCTCCAAACCTGTTCTGTCAATATCAGGTTAAAGGCACAATAAATTGAAGCACACGATTCACACTTTATCTACTTTGTGCGTGGAAAAGGACATCTAGCCTATATGTATACTGGCTATGAGCTTCTTGCGCTCCTAATGACCTAAAACAACATGGGCATACTTGCCATCCTTAAAATAGATTATTTTGCAGCCTACGCTAAATATATCAAGATGTACCAGCGATATATATATATATATATATATATATATATAAAGCATATCGTCCACAATTGGCCATGCAGCATCATTGTCAACCACGTGCTATCGCCAAGAAACCGCTGTGGCTAGTCTCAAACTTTGGGACCGCCCTGTTAAGCTTCCTGTTTCAGAAAATACAACGAATTTCTCCAATTTGCGGCACCAGGATTGTTCCATAAACTACTGATAAGGTTCGTGTTCTTTAAAATAAGTAGTATGTTGTTTCCGACAGCAAGAGTCAGCTGGGAATGTTTTGAGAACTGGTCCAGACTGGTTAGCTGTATCAGGTGGTCAAATTATGACTCGTAGCATGAAAATGAGATTAAAAGACCGATTTACTCTGCGATCTGCTGTTCAAAGGAAGTTTGCTTTTCGAGTCCTGTTGCTTCATGAAGTTCGACATATTGTTCTGTATTTACGAGGAAGATAGATACCTAAATGTACAAATTAAGGACGCTGTTCGAACACGTTACCGTACCTTCCTCTGTGGCATGTTGCAGACGTGTCAGTGCCTGCCAGAATCAACCGGATTGTTTTCGGGCACAGTAGTGGCTGCGCGCGGCAGCGCTGAGAGAAACTGTAGCCCTGAAAAAGAATGCTACTACGCGGCTAGATTTCTCTGATGTAAGATTTATTAGGGATGTGTATGTCTGTTCATGCAGGTACACGAAACGTGGATGTCTTTTCACCTGCAAAAGAGCAAGCATCACCGAGTGAAAAATACAACTGAATGCGGAGTACTGATCACGTTCTTATCTCGGAACGATCTACTTTCCATGGATATACCCTGTGTGTAGGAAGAGTCTAAAGACGAAGCAGCCGATGTCACAGTAGCCTCTCGCAGGACAGTGAGTATGCTAGTTTAATAATTCCCTTTGTGTATTTTCAAAAACGTAGTAACATACATAATGTGTTATGTGTACGTTTCTGTAGGGTTTGCGTCGCAGGTTGTCTCAGTCGTGGATTAATGTATCATCGTCTATAATTTAACAGCCTGATAAATAAAATATAGGCTACATTTCAGGAACATTCGGTATGTTTCAAAACCATAATAGTTTTTGGCGGTACTGCTAGTGGCAGAATTAGGGATTGATATTCTATTCCCATTTTTAAGGTATTATTAGAGCGCTCGAACATGACAAGCGTATGTTGCATGGTGGGCTTGTACTTCCCGCTGTACTCCTACGCTGTATTACGTTGTTTAATATAACGCAATTGTAACACAATTTCAGCACACTAATGTAGAAAGTGCACAGCGGTACAAGAAGTCATTTAACTGCGACAGTCGCCTTATTTTTGTGAACTGTATCCGAGGCTTGTTCTTTACCGTTATAACACACAACAGCACGAGATAGAGTGTAACAACTAATCTAATCCCAGTTATTCTTTCTGAAAGCGTGTCATTTCAGTCATATTTCCGTATTTGCGTTTACAACACGCTGCTGCCAGATGTAGCCTACACGGTTCAAGAATGTCTTACATTTTTTACAGTTAGTTTTGTTAGGCAATTGCTACCATGCCTTTTCTTTGTTACTTGATATAGATAATCTTGCACTCAGTGGTCAGAGCATTCAAATTTGTTAAAACTTTATCAACCTTATCAACACCAGTATAGCCATGTGTTCCCCAACCCTGGCTTTTGAAACATTCTGTGTTGGTTGGTTTAACTTTCAAAGAGTTATTAATTAACCTCCTGGTTTGATTGATACTTTACTGGGTGCATACAAATTAGATGGCTTCATCAGTGACAACGTTTCATTTACCTGTTTACAAAGGTAACTTAAAGGGGAATTCCACCACAAAACAATATTAGAGGTATACCTTATAATAATGTACACCACTACCCTTCCTTATTTTTGAAGGGAAGGGGGGAGGGGGGTGGTTGACCGGGGTTGACCGAACTCACATCAGAGAGAGATTTGGGGTATCTGCTGTTCCAAGTGTAAACAGTAGCTAGCTAGCGTAGTGCTTCTGTGCTCACATTGGCCCTTTTTTGAAGAGGATCCACTGTCCTTGGATGAGGTGGGGAACATGGATAGTATCCATTGCATGGATACAGGAACACATTAGCAGGGTAGATCCGAGACTGGAGGATAAAACAGAAAAATGTCAGCCAAACCCAATACTAGACACATCAACACTACAAAATTTTTTTAAAAAATGTATACTATTGCTAATTATATTGCTAGCTGGCAAGGTTCAACATGTTTCATTCCAACTTTTAATTAAACAGGCTCAAGTTGGCTAACGTTAGCTTACTGCTAGTTGTGTTTTGCTATTGCTATGATGTGCCTGGTAATGGCAACATATGACAGTAGCATGCCATTGCTATATAAAGTGACTAAAAACCCTATATTTAAAACATTTTATTTTTTACTGGCAGTAGAATTGGTAATAGTGACCCACAGACGACTTCTGTCATTTTCCCACTAAAACGACAAGTCAGGCAGGTGTTGGGTCGTTTAGAAAAGCAGTGAATGAACACAAGACAAGTGTGATATTTTTGTCAGATAATTTATTGAAGAAGAATGTCCATAACAGCTTTCATATGAGCAAATGTCAGTGATGTCAACCATACATTTCTCCTTGCCTGGCTTAACACCTTTGACTCTTATTGCCGGATTGATTTTGAAAACGAAATATTACACAAGTTGTGACCGTGTCTGAAATAGCTTGCTATGAGTCAACTGCATAAATGACAGTTATTCAAATTGTAGTTATGTTAAACCCACGCAAATTTGCCCCACTGCAGCCACATTTTTTTTAGTAGAGCTTAAGCAATGAAGTAAAGTAAACTAAACTGAACACATAACCATAGATTTTATTTCGTTTGTGGCTAGCTAGCAAGTAACAGGCCGGAAACACCAAACCCCTGCTTTTGTATTCAGTAGGAGTGGCAACTTGTGCCTGGCTTGTGCCTGGCATTGTCTCCTGCCCGACTCCTGCCCGTACACTGCAAGTGCCTGCCTGTTGTAGTCATTAGTAAAGCAGGTACCTGGAGCATGTACAGTAGTTTGGGGCTATATCTCCACACTCACTACAGGTAGAGAACTGGCTGAGAGCTCATTTTATTTAAAATGCAAATAACTTTTTTTTCTATCCTAAGTAGACATTTGTGCACATCTGCTTCTTCCATGAATGTGGAGACTTGAGTGCACTTTGCATTTGTACTATATTGTAAAACAAGGAAGTATCAACATCGGCTAGTATGGCCAGGCAAATATTGCTCACTGATATTTGTATTTTATAATCTTATAATATGTCTATATTGTGCATTCCTATAGTAAATTCTTATAATTTAAGAACTCGTTACAATTATATTCTAAGCCCAGGATGGCAATCTGTGAATTTGTTCACTAACTGGTGGCAGCGGTTTGTTTACTTTCATGGTTTTTTTTTTTGTCCCTGACCATTATGCTACACTGTCGCCCGTTTGTGCCAGACTGTTATGTGGAATCAGGTTTTCTTAGAGGGCTCCACAGAAAAATATATAATATTTTTTGAAAAGAGCGCAACAAAGTAGTCGTTTGTTGCTTACATAACAAAAGAGCATAACCCCAAATAGCAGTCAGACTACATTATATGACTACATGTTGTCTGACTACATTATATAACTTTTACGGAGGATTCTTCTGTGAGATTTACCTGACAAGTTTGTATAATGAGAACAACGCAATTTTTTGAGATCTGAGCATGTTCAAGCATAGTTCATCTTCTGTCATTGGCTTCTCTGCAGGAACCAGCATTTAGAAAGATGAATTTGTTTATATTCACTTCAGGCAATGTGAAAAAGAACAGGATTTGCAGTATGAGGTGCAATAAAACATTATCTTGCTACTGCTTTCCTCTGTGAACAGTCAAGATGCATTGTCATGGGGTGATCTAATCAGGAAGCCAGATGTTATTAAGATTGGAAACGTATATGCATTCTCAGGAGGGGAGAGGCTTTAGGTGTCAGACGATGAATATAATTTTGTTTTCCTGACTGTTGGTTCTGAATAGGAAATGGAGAGACAAAGCCTGGTGTTTTGAATGCTTATATCATGATCAGTTCCCACATTGCAGTAAGAAAAAAAACATTATATCCTGTAATATATCCTACGTGCTTTTATGTTTATCACAATATTTAGCATGGATATTGCATCTTAATTCATTCAAAATTTTATTTTCTAAAGAATTTGTCACGCTGCTGTCCGAGCTGTTTTAATGTTCATTTTCCTTTTCTTTTCTTCTGTTTCAGGAATGTTTACCCTGACGGAGGTAGCTTCCCTTAATGACATTCAGCCGACCTATCGAATACTGAAGCCATGGTGGGATGTTTTCATGGATTATCTTGGAGCGATTATGCTCATGTTGGCGGTATTCGCTGGGACAATGCAGTTAACCAGAGACCAAGTGCTTTGCCTCCCTTACCTGGAACCTGAGAAGGAGCTGGTGTGTCCAGATGCCTTCTCAGCTAAAAGTTCACCTGTGACCACCACAGCAACTGCACCATTCATGCCTAAGGATGTCCCCGATGAGGTCTTGCATTCAGTGTATTCAAATCAACCCGAGCCGATGGGGCTCCGAACAAACTTAGACTTTCAGCAGTATGTCTTTGTCAACCAGATGTGCTACCATATGGCCTTGCCCTGGTATTCAAAGTACTTTCCCTACCTTGCTCTCATCCACACGATTGTACTCATGGTCAGCAGCAATTTTTGGTTCAAATATCCAAAAACTAGTTCAAAGATTGAGCACTTTGTGTCTATTCTTGGGAGGTGTTTTGAGTCACCATGGACTACAAAGGCGCTGTCCGAGACGGCTTGTGAGGACTCTGAAGAGAACAAGCAGAGGTTCACTGGCGCTGCTACTGTACCAAAGAACGTTTCCACCGGCAGTGAAGAAGAAAGCCCCAGTGTGTCTACACCCATGTTACAAAATTCAGAGTTAAGATTCTCTGCTGAAAGACCGGTCACGGATGCCCCGAGTGTGACCATCTTGGACAAAAAAGATGGGGAACAGGCCAAAGCCCTTTTTGAAAAGGTGAGAAAGTTCCGTGCCCACGTGGAAGATAGTGACTTCATCTACAAGCTTTATGTTGCTCAGACAATAATAAAAACGGTGAAGTTCATTTTGATTTTGTGCTACACCTCGACCTTTGTTGCCGCCATCAGTTTTTGTCACGTGTGTACACCTCCTAATCTTAAAGAGCTTACCGGGTATGCGAAATTCCAGTGCACTCACAACATGGCATTCATGTTGAAGAAGATACTCATTAGTTATATGGCTGTAATATGCATCTATGGGCTGGTGTGCATTTATACCCTCTTCTGGCTGTTCAGACGACCCCTAAAGGAGTACTCCTTTGAGAAGGTTCGAGAGGAAAGCAGCTTCAGTGATATTCCTGATGTAAAAAACGACTTTGCTTTCCTTCTTCACATGGTTGACCAGTATGACCAGTTGTACTCCAAGAGGTTTGGTGTCTTCCTGTCTGAGGTCAGTGAGAACAAGCTGCGAGAGATCAGCCTGAATCACGAGTGGACCTTCGAGAAGCTGCGTCAGCATGTGAGCCGCAATGCCCAAGACAAGCTGGAGCTCCACCTCTTCATGCTTTCCGGTCTCCCCAGTGCCGTCTTTGACCTCACTGACCTTGAAGTACTAAAGCTGGAGTTGATTCCTGAGGTCAGGATCACAGCTAAGATCTCCCAAATGACCAGTCTTCAGGAGTTGCATTTCTACCACTCTCCCGCCAAGGTGGAACAGACGGCATTTAGCTTTCTCCGTGACCGCCTCCACTGCCTTCACGTCAAGTTTACGGATGTTGCAGAGATTCCCCCTTGGGTCTATCTGTTGAAAAGCCTCAAGAGTTTATATTTAATTGGAAGCCTGAACTCTGAAAATAACAAAATGATAGGTTTAGAATCCATGCGTGAGTTGAGGCAGCTTAAAACTCTGCATCTAAAGAGCAACCTCACCAAGATCCCAACGAACATAACAGATCTCTCTCCTCACCTTCTAAAGCTTGTGGTTCATAATGATGGCACAAAACTATTGGTCCTCAACAGCTTAAAGAAGATGATGAACTTAGCTGAGCTGGAGTTACATAACTGTGAGCTGGAGAGAATCCCCCATGCCATTTTCAGCCTGACCAACCTGCAGGAGTTGGATCTGAAATCCAACATCATCCGCACTGTTGAAGAGGTCATTAGTTTCCAGCACCTTAAGAGGCTGACATGCCTCAAGCTGTGGCACAATAAAATCATCACCCTCCCGGTGTCCATAAGCCAGGTCAAGAGCCTCGAGTCGCTCTATCTGTCGCACAACAAACTTGATAGCCTGCCCACGTCATTGTTCAGTCTTCCCAAGCTGAGGTACCTGGACCTCAGCAACAATTCCATTGCGGTGATTCCACCTGAGGTGGGGTTCCTGCAGAATCTTCAGCATTTCGCCATCACGAGCAACAAGGTTGAGATCCTGCCCAAGCAACTCTTCAGATGTGTGAAGCTGAGAACCTTGTGTCTGGGGCATAATTGCATTTCCAGCATTCCTGAGAGAATAGGTCAGCTGACGCAGCTCCTGCACCTGGAGCTGAAGGGAAACTGTTTGGACCACCTCCCAGGCCAGCTGGCACAATGTCAGCTCCTTCGCAGGAGTGGCTTCAGTGTGGAAGACCATCTTTTTGACACTCTGCCACAGGAAGCTAAAGAAAGCATAAGTCAGGAGTCTAATATTTCTTTTACTGGGGTATAGTACAAGTGAACATTTCACAGGACAGAGTAGTTCCTGTTTTGTTTTTATGTCAGCTTTTGTCCATTAGCTTTAACCATGTCACTGTTCTTTAATGGTAAATATGAGATGGAGGGGAGAAAGTTGACATTTACAAACTGCTGGTCATGTTTGTAAACCTCCATTGAAAAGCTAGGCTATTTGTTGATTCCGTTACCAGAAATGGATCATTTAACCACCGGAGACAGCTGAGTGCTGATAAGGAGGGGTTCTGCCAACTGAGGCGACCTATCAGCATGACCTCACCTCCCTCTGTGCCGCTCATGATAATACTGAGGCGCTCATGCAATAGGCTAATCCTTTGAGTTTTGAGGGAAAACCATATGGACGATTCCAAAAGAGTATATCTATATTTAGTGATATAACAAACAGTTTCAGGCTGTTCTTTTTAATTCACTTACTCAAATTTGATGTATAACATTTTGTACCAACTTCATCATTCTTAGTTTTAATTTTTATTTATTTATAAGTGGAGATGGTGTACAGACCGTTCGCAGAATATTCATTGCTCTTTATTCATTTTGTGCAATTATGTTTATATTTAGCCATTTGCCAGACACTTTTATCCAGGGGGGACAATTTTGTATGTTTTTAAACATCACGCCTTGTAACCTGACAAAAAACTGATTTGGCAACTTGAATGTAATGCATATTCATCCTGCAGGTCCGTACCATTGTGGTGTTTTTATTTATTTATTGATTGAATTGATTGTTGGGAGACATCAAGGAAAAGGTATATATGCCCTGAGAAAACAGAAGAAAATAGCGTAGTACTGTAGAATTATCCAGGAGCACATTTTTATATCCTACTTGAAATGGCAACAAAGGCTTTCCCTGGCTGTTCTGTGCACTTGAATTCCAAAATTGCCATGGTGAGCAAAGCTAGTG
This sequence comes from Anguilla rostrata, assembly GCF_018555375.3. NCBI lineage: Eukaryota > Metazoa > Chordata > Actinopteri > Anguilliformes > Anguillidae > Anguilla > Anguilla rostrata. Next base: position 8,859,805 of record NC_057938.1, read on the forward strand.
CGTGTTTTCAGTTTTATTTTCTTTCTGGTGCCAGATGCTGCTCTTAAACTTCTTGGCCTTAAACGACCTAGAAAATGTTAAACATTAACTTAATGTCTCTTCAGACCATACAGTGCCTGTCATGGCTTTATTTGAACATCTGCCAAATATGGTTTAAAGTTGCTTGTGGTGAGGAATTTATTCACCCTTTAGCATTCAAATGAATTTTGACCCTTTACTTTAGCACATTACAGTTTCCATTTTGCACACACTGACATGGGACTGAGAAAAAAACAAGAACACTGCAATAACGCATGTTAGTAAAATGGACAATGAGGCGTACTCTTCAGTTTTCGCTGGATTTACAGATCAGAAGCTGAGTCGTTGATAGCAGAGCGCCATGACTCATAGTTGCTAAAATAACTTTTCCTGGTCAGTTTTTCTGCACAGTGTGTGGTAGCCAGTTAAATGGTTCACAGATTTGAGAACGATGAAGGGGTAACCAAACTAGCTAATTTAAAGGAGAATATAATGAAACACAGAAAATAGTCAGAGGAAAAAAAAAAGTGTAACTACAGTAATAAGTGAAAAGTTAACAATGCCAGTAGGATTGTTTTTTTTTTTACACTGGTGAAAATATGATGCTACTGTTCTGAATTCTGTTTGTCATAACAACATAACATAACGTAAGACAAGAACAGGCCATTCAGCCTAACACTGCTCGTCTATTCCTACCACTAAACTGTACTTAATGTTTAGTTTACCTAAAAGCTAGATAGTATCTCATGAGTTGAGAACTAGTGTACGCTTAAGTGGGACAGGGAACTAAGGATCAGTGATCATTAAATTTTTGCATTACCACCAAGATCTACTTAGCAAAAGCTGCACCCAAGTTGCTAAGATGAGAATTGCATAAAGAGGTATTTGCTTACTTTAGGCAGCAAGTTTTGAAATCTAAACCATGTTCAAGCATGGCCATCCCTTTGGGGAAGCGTTTTCACAACATTCTGTGTTGTTCAGCTAGCTAGGTATATAGCCACTGCTGCTATGTGACTGTATAACTGTAGGCCTACCGTGCTGTTCTGGTTGTATTGAAGAGTCAAAACTAAAACATTAATTGGAGGGCGGAGCCTTCAGGTTTGTTGATGAATTTTGAATGCTATATGGAGATGGTTATGTGGTCCAACAGAGTGTGAGATTAGGGCAATGCGATTTTGTTTTCTGGAACAATTGTGAATGGTAATTCTGTGTGGCTAACCATACTGGCTGGTTCTAAAAATATATATTTCCAGACCTGTGGCATTTTATGTTTTTAATACATTTTTATTATACAATGGCAGAGCATTAATGTTGCTGAAATCATGCGTGATGGTGGAAACCCACAGGAATATCTAGGCCAAGGCTGGCCAGCCCTATTCTTGGAGACCTTGGAGTCTTGTAGGTTTCACTTCAACAATAACAAAGCACACCTCATTCAACAGCTGGGCCGTGCACAAATCAGCACAATTTCCTAGTATTGAGTATAGTTGTTGAGTACACTAGATGAGAAAGTTAAGTTGGTGCGATTTTCTCTAAATGTACTGTACTTAAAATCCCAGGAAGATATATGTATTTCTGAGTATATTTGTGAGCATACGTTTCAGGAAGGAAACAACCATTTTGGTCCCATAAATATGATGCAAAGCTTCACTTTAAAAATGAGGTGTAGCTCTGCTGACATTTTCCTTCAACAAAAATGTGAGCATGGCCATAAGGGCGGAATGTCTTGCAACACACAGTACTGTTGGAAAATGGTATGGATATTCTTTGCATACTGCACATCATGCGCTAGAAAATGCACAAAATAGTACGCAGTATGCTTAGTAGACAGAATATACTTTTAAGACACAGTGGCGGATTCGGACACAGCCTTGAGATCTCATTGAGCTGCTAATTAGTAGACTCAGGTGTGCCAATTGAGGGTTGAAATGAAAACCTACAGGACAGTAGCTCTCCAGGAACGGGGGTGGGCAGCCCTGGCCTTGGCCTGTGTGAAAAAAAATTCTGTACTTTGATTCCAAACATTTACTGTTTATTATGTTTAGTTTTTTACTTTAGCGCACAATAGCAAGCTATGCAGGTTTCGTTTCTGTGTGTAATGCCATTTTACTAGCTTTTATTTTTAAATATTTTATTTTGTTTTTTGGACAAAGCAAGTGACCAAAGGGTGCCTGATTCAAAGAGTATAGAAATCACTTGTTTTACAGTGCTTTTGTATGGCTTTCACAATTAAATTATTTTATTGCTTGAGGACATTCAATTGCAGTATATTACTTTGTATGAGCCTTTTGATGTAATTTATTGTGCCTGTTTCCACCTTGCAATTTACATCTTGTTGAAGTTACGTTCTTATCCTATACCATAGACAGGTAGTGAACAAAAATTGGGAAGCAGACTGTTCCCACAGTGAAGGGTTCTTGTGATTCCTTAATAGTGTGCCATTTTCCTGTCATCATTTGGGGACACTCATACGCTTAGAAGCAAGGTCTACTGTACGTAAATTGTTACTTAATGGTACCGAGTGATCATCATGTTAAAGCGTTTTTTTTGTACAGGGGTTACTGTGACTCTCACAGTTCCCCTATCCACTTTGCAAAAATAGTCGCCCGAAGGTTTGACGAGCGTAACATTGACACTGTCCTTATATTGCGGCCTTCTGAGTCACCTGATCTGAACCCAAACAAGCATTTATATGGGTCATTCTGGAGTGACTCCTGAGGCATTTTACACTTCCATCAGCTAAGCAGGGTGGTGTCATGTAACTCCTGCAGACTTTTAGGAGCTGGTAGATAATGTCATGGTGTATGCATGCTCTAAAGGCCACACATGGTCATCTTAGCCCTATTAATGATTGCACTTTGGCATTTCGCTTCCATGCTACAAAGTTGTGCTGACATTTTTCCTGTACATGAGAACTAGTTCCATGAAGCAAGAAACAACAGTAGACAAAACTTAGTTAAAACTACATAAGCCTTTTTTCCAGTTATTTTTTTCCCCCCCTCGAATGCAAACAAGACTTTTTTTGGAAGACACTGGAGAATTCACAGTTGTAAAATTAGTTCCTTGCTTCCCAGCATGCATACCTAGTAAACTATAAAAAGGATAAGTGCCTGCAGACAGACAGTTTAATGTGGTTTTAATGACATATTTAGAATTTACAATAAAAATCTGAATGTACGATGAAAATCAAAAATATTACATTTAACAGTGGTTGAAACACTATACAACGCTGCACTACTCAGGGTAAGTGTGCATTCAGCCAGGTTCGTCTGGAATGTTACCAGGTAAGACGTGCTTTACATACATGAACCAAATTCCTTTGTTGTGGAATGCTTTGCACATTATTGCATAGTGCTATGACCAAGGCTTACTGTGCATGCTCAGGGATTGTCTACAGAAATTATGTAATGTTTTTCACTAATTGCTTCACCAGGGTGGCCAGTCGACCCTCAATATTTAATAAATGGGGGGGGGATAAAACCCCAGCTGAAGCCAAAGTGTTACCTCCAGCTGGACTGTGTGAAGTGTAATCACATCATAGTGACACCAGAGGGCGTGTAAGTGCTAGACTAACTCTAAATTAGTTTCTTTTGACTCATGTTTGAGGAATAAAGTTTTTTAAAAAGTACACAAAAGCTCAACAAAACTAACTAATATGTTCTCACATACAAGGGAGGACCAGGAACAGAACACGCATTCAGTCCTGCCTCACACACATCCAAACAAGGTTTAGACACATGCTCTGGTTTTCTTCTCCTTACTTCACTCTGCTGAAATGTGTTGTATATTCTATTTTGTCCTGGTTTGTCCTTTATGGAACAACATATGCTCTTATCCAGAGCAATCTACAGGTAGTATGGCATGTTAAATTAAACACATATCAAAGGAACAACAAAACACTTGGGGGGACAGTCAGGTTTTTAATTGGCATACAGCCGAGAAACTTAAAAGCAAGCTTCACAAGTAAATGATAGTGCCTAAATATATCCTTCAGAGCAGTAAGAATGCAGCAGTAATAATCTACTGCCTAGTGTGATCGTCAAAACTGTTCCAACAGAAGATATATGCTTGTTCAATTTTGTTTTCTTAGATCTCTGCAGGAAACTTGTCAGATCATGTTAGAAAGGGTAATTTGTACACATTCTAGTTATTGCCTTTTAATCTCAAAAAGCAAAACAAAAAGCACCTCCAGCCAGCGTGGAATGTTCTGGTATCAGTGAGGAAGGAAATTATTTGAATATCAATTTTTTACTAATACTGAAAGTTTAGAAAATAATTGTTTTAAAAATAACTAGATAAATGGAAGTGAAACAACACCATGCATTTTCTGTAATGACATGCTACATGAAGTGATAATTGTTCTGGAATGATTGTAACATTTATGTGATTTCTGAATTACACATTAGCTACTGTAACTACTATATAAAATAGGTAAATATGTAAATACCTTATCACAGTAACTATTGAACAGTAACTAGGTCTACATACAGTATGCACTTTGTTGGCTAATATTCGTTAGTATGGTAGCTAGTTTTTTGTGGGGCGACATAGCTCAGGAGGTAAGAGCAGTTGTCTGGCAGTCGGAGGGTTGCCGGTTTGATCCCCTGCCCTGGGCAGGTCGAAGTGTCCCTGAACAAGACACCTAACCCCTAATTGCTCTGGTGAATGCAAGGCATCAATTGTAAAGCGCTTTGGATAAATGCAGTCCATTTTGTGCCAACTAATTAACTGGAAGTTGGTTATGTGCTGATGTTGCAGCCTACAGATTTTGCATTCTACTGATCAAGAATAATCCATGATCAATAAATACAGTATCAATGCTGTAACTGCAACTGAAAGAACTCCAAGAGCCTCAGGTCAATGATGTGGATTTTGTTTTACCTAACACTAGGTGGCAACCTACCCTTTAAAATGCTTTAAAATCCTACTGTTCTGTATACAATCATGGCTACTGCCAAGATTCACTTTGGAGGTTGAGCTGAATGCAGTGATATAGGCGAAAGACAGAGTAGTTTAGCATAAAAAATGAAATATATAGTCTGATGAAGGTACTTTAATCTCTAGTTCTGCTTTTTAAGGCTTTTTTCCCATAGTTACAGGGAAACCCCCAGAATCCTACAGGGGCTGTGAGCCTGTTGTCCTCCAGAGAACCCATTATCACCAGGAGGGGGTCGGATTACACCTTGAAAGAAGCACATCTTCCCATAGAAATGAGTCATTTTAAATTCGGAAACTTAGCAATGGAGATTGACACATTCGCTTGTCGTGGACTGTGCTATTCCACCATCGCAACAGACTCCAGCTTCTCCATGGCACACTGTAACCACACTTCTGTAACCACCATCATTTTTAGGGCTTAGTAATCATTAGCACGGACCTGTCCTCTTTTCACGTGCACCACAGCGTCTGCCCATTCTAAGAGCCTTGAGGGAAGCACAGTTTGAATAACAGTTGGATTTGTTTTCTCCCATTGAAGGCTCATTTTACCCCATGGGCTCCTTCGGCATACGAGTGACTATTTGCAGTGAGGGAGACCAAGGAACCATAGCTGGTTTGAGCGCGGGGAAGCCCCTGAATGCGAGTCCGACTTTGTAATGGACGCTGATTGTGTCTCGTCTCCTATCAGGTGACCGGGGCATTGATGGTGGATCTGATTAGAGGACTTTCTGCAACAAAAAAAACCACTAAAGGCCTATCTTCAAAGGGTGACACTTAAATGTGGGGATACTTGGAGAGTCTGTGATCCGCAAGGTAATGGAAAGGTAGCCCATAAAGAGCTCTTGTAAAGAGCTTTTGCAAGTTTGGAAATATGTTTGCATTTTTATCAAGATTTATTTATTTTTTAACCTGTACATGTTATTTAATTTATGGACATTTATACAGTATTCATTTGAGAATGCTTACGCTACAAATGTATTCTGTAGAAGTAAGAAAATATAAATTTGAAGTATAAATATTGTTGGATCTATGTTCTCTTACTGAAGCCTGTTGCTGTGTTTGCCATTGCAAGATCACACTTAATTTTTACGACAGGTGTCCTGAAGATTCAATTTTCAAAACAGAATAAAAAGCTAAATAAACTAAGAACAGTCTGGAAGACAAAAATAATGGAATTAAAAGGTGTCTTGTGAAGTCAACAGTTGGTGCTCACACATTGGGAGGAATTGTAATTGCAGCAAGCTGTTCAAGTCTTGACTTTACCCAATCTAATTTAGCTTGTCAAATGCCAGCATCCCAGTGACTAGCAATATTATTCTTAGCATAGACCATCTCCAGCAAGCCTGCATTTTATCCAAACTTTGCTTAAGTGTACCATACATACATCTCCATTTACTACACAGACATCTGCAGTGTCCCATATTTCCAAGGAGATCACTCAGTGTTTCAAGATGACCTTGAATGCCCCAAAGACTTCTTGTTTGTGCTCCAATCTGGGCCTGCGCAAGCAGATGCAAATGGCTGCTACAGACATCACCAGGAAGGCAGAGGAACTGGAACTGGCCGTTCAGGGTTTAAGAAATTTAAGAAAAAAAAAAAAAAAAAAAAAAAACGTTTTTAGTAATTCCCATCAGCCAATATTAAAATATGGAATCTATACCATCTTATTCTACAAGCTGGCAACACAGTGGCTGGATACTGGATGGAGTGTGCTTCTGGAACACACCCTTTCAGGATTGCCAGACCCGTTTTACAGGGTGTTGAATACACTGAAAAATACATTACCAGACCATATGGGAATAGCAGTCCTGTAAACTCATACCCAAGAGTCACAAACCAGTTACAGTTTAACCCATTTTCTGGATAGATAAGGAAGTCATAGAGCTTGTAGAATACCTGCATAATGGTGCCACAAATCAACAAACAGTTCCTGAATCAAACACTTAACTCCTCTGTATTGTGTTTTTCCTCCTCATTATCAAAACACAAATCAACATTTCAGCTAATATGACCTTTGAAATACAGGAGCCATTTGTTTATTTACTCAGCTATCCATGTTCAAGACAGCAAAGGCTCTTGATCACTGGATACAGATCGGAGCTGCCCGATATTTAGTATTCCATCAGGTTTATTCCTGTATTGCTCCTATTTTGGCCTATTTGGTACAGTGAACATGGCTTCTGATCCAAAGAGGCATAATGTTTCACAAATGTTTGCTGTCAATTAAATAAAAAACAGCAAATGAAGTAAATGTGAGGGGTTCATCCATAGTAACCAGTCTATTAAATGAGACAAAATGAGGCTTCGGTGGATCAACAGACTCTGCTGCCTTGTTTTCAGTCAAGCTGTGGACAGCCGAATGCTAAGCCTTACTTCACACACACCCCCTCCCCCCCTCCGCCACCACAGTTTCCCCTTCCCTCTCCTTACCACGGTTTGAAGTGGTGTGCATTTGTGGATGTTTGTTCAGCCAGGCAAACAATCGCTCCGACTGAAACCCCTTTTCCCCACGGTCCTCAAGGACAGCCACTCCCTCAGACTTGTTTACCACAGAGATAAAACTTTCAGATACCATAGACATTTAAGATCACCAAAGACCCCACAAACGAACGAAAAGGCACTCACACAAGTAACAGACAATACGAGCACCTTCTATTACAAATATTTAATTTGTGCATTCATGATATGGATAATGACTGCAAAACAGGTTTTCTCTCCAAGGTTGCCACCATCTTGTACAAGTACTTCAATGTAGTGTACCATTCAAAAGTGTCACTCCCTTCCTTGCAATAATGTTTCAGCAGTCACTTTTAACATACAGTATACTGAAAAGGTATTTACAATATTTTCATAGTTAAGCTAAAAAGTTGGTAATTAAAAAACAACAATAAACCTACATAGATAAAATTACTGCTCTCAGCTTGTGTACATATACCCTGCCCTCAACTTAACCCTTGTCTGTTGCCCCTTTAGTGATTCATGATAAAACAATTGTTAGTTGAGCTAGGTTCGTTCTGTCGGTTGAACGCACACCTCTCGCAGGTAGTTCTTCGAGCATACATTTAAAGGGTTTTGGTAATTAGCTGTGTGGGATTTGATCCTTGGCTTCAGTTTGCTATACAACATGTTCAGAGTGCCAGTCACCTCAAGCCCTTAACCTTAATAGATTTGTGAAGGATTGTCTCAGGTAATGTCCGTTCATGTCTAGATGCTAACATGGAGACTTCAGTTGAAAACAGCTAAGCCCCCACAAAAACAAAAACAAAAACGAAAAACAAAAAAAAAGAAATACCTGAATGAAAGTGCAACAAAGCCGTTGTTCCGAACGGGATTTCATCTGGCTCTCAAGTTAGCACATTAAAAGGACTGATGTCTTCAGCATAGCCACATAACTGCAGCTCTGCATGCCACATAAAAATGATCAATCTTATAAAAATACAGCCTGCTTTGGCATGTAATGAGCCAAAATATACACTTTTTTTATGAACATACATTTTACATTCCTTTTAAGAGGTTCAGGCTTGCTTTCAATATCTGAGCTACCTATTCAATGTTGACATATTCATAAAATCTATAATATTTATATATATTTAAAAAAACATGGTCACGCTATACAGCAGATGCATGATGCTGGAGTACTAAAATTCAGTATAAAACTATAACTTACATTTCTCTCCCCCACTAATAATTACGATACATGAAAAATGGTGTTATGAAAATGCACAAATTGGAAAACCACCGCCGGTAAAAGTGATACACTGCTTTCATACGAGATACATCAACTTGTAGGACTTGCGTGTTTTCGGTTGAAATCCATTTTCAGATCCAAACAGTTTGAAACTGAGGAGTCCGTTTGGCAGCCCACCTTCAGCATTTTTGTTTTTTCAGTACCTGTCAGTCAGTTTCTGGTGGAAGCCCATTATTAAGATCAACAACTTTTAAGGCATCTTGAATATAAACCAATGCAAGGGCAATGTAAGGATAAAAACCAGGGTTCCACAGGGAGGAGTTACACAGGAAAACATCCAACGGAAACGCAAAGCACACTTCAGATCGAGCTAGTGTGAATAAGCAGTTAGTACGCAGTTGTTACCTTATAACTTAGTGTGACTGTTACGTAAAAGCACTTCAAGTCATTGTGGCACATTCTAGCCATGTATTAATTTGTCATTTCGGCTTTCCGTAAGGCAGAAAAAAAAACTGGGGGGGGGCAGGGGGGGAAAGGACTACAGCACTGATTCCAGAAGCAAGGGCAAATATCTTGATTGCGCAGGACGTCATTTCCTGGAGGAGTCCGTTGAAAACATTCCCAGTGCTCAGACAATTTGAAACTGACGGGCATCGAGGCCATTGGTCAGCTTTAAAAAAAAAAAAAAAAAGGACAAAAAAGGTCTTTGTATTTATTTTTAGGAAAAGGAATCTTCATTTTGTTATTGAACATTTGCGGGTCCCTTATTTGGCACAAAGTGCAACAGGAGGCGGGGGGGGGACACAGCTCCAGATCTTCAGAGATGCAATGTCGAGCTACAGTTTACGGTCGCTGTTCACAGTGTGGGGAGGGGGGGAGGGCAGAGGGGCTAACACCAGTCCGCGATGTAGTCAAAGTCCGCGAATGTGTCCTGCTCCTCCCCGGTCAGAACCCTGGGCTCCCGGGGAGGGGTCAGGATGGGGGCCTCTGAGGTAAATTCATCGTCGAAATTGCTGACGTCCTCGCGCCCCTGAATGGTTGGCACAAATGGAGGCTTGACTTTTTTAGCCAGCAACCCACTCCAATCCACATTCTGGAAGAGAAAGAAAACATTTGGAGGAGAGAGCTTTAGCAACTGCTTTCTCGGCTGAAGACGCACTATAAAATCAGGGAACTGGCACTCACCCTGAAGAATGGGTGCTTCTTCACTTCCTCTGCATCTCTCTCGCCTGCCCCAAGCCGCCTCTCTGGGTTCCTCCTCAATAGCTGCAGATAATGAAATGGTGTTAAAGTCACTTCAACAAGAGTGAAGAGGGGAATCAATTTTGTTGCAATTCAAATGTTCTCTGTTCATTCAGCTACCAATTAGTTAGCAGTCATTTAAACAGTTTTCAAGCATGTGTACATCACAAAAAAGCCAGATGACCCCATTATTGGCGAGATTAGGAGACAAACTGAGGGTATGGTCTAGAATTCTCCAGAATGAAGTCGGAGAAGCTGACGAACGCACCCTTCGCATGATGGAGATTGCTTCTGTCGAGAGGAATCTTGGGTAACGGACTTCATCGTTGACAATACTGTCAAACACTTCCTCCTCATCGTCACCGGGGAACGGGGACTGTTGGTCACAATGCAAGACGTTATTCACATTTACACATAAAATATGGCTTTCTTAGTCAGAGGTTTAGAATTCAGCAGACAACTACAACTGTATAAGTAGCCTACTTCAAATTCATTTATGACATTTGATCTATGTGACTTGAATTTTCTATGTTGTATGATGGCAACTTTACAAAGTAAAAAAAAATAAAAAGATCAATACATATTCATACAGGGGATTTGATGAAAGGAGTTTCAGTCACACTTTAATACATACGTGCTGGTCTGTGCTACAGTGCACTGTACACCATTAAGTGCTCATGAGAAGAAAGTTATTCAGGATCCAGAGGCAGATGCTTGAATGAAGGAAAACTCACCTCTCCAACCAGCATCTCAAAGATGAGCACGCCCAGCCCCCACCAGTCCACCGCGCGCGTGTACGACGTCTCCGTCAGGACCTCCGGGGCCAGGAACTCGGGGGTGCCACAGAACGTGCTGGTGCGGTCCCTGAACCCCATTCCTATTGGACAAGGAGCACGTACAAATTAACACCTGCAACTATAACTGCGTTTCAGCAAATTCAAAATGGTTGAAATTGTTCAAATGGTCCAAATGGTTGAAAGAGCAGCAACAGGCTGATGTCCCACTATTTGATTCAACTTTTATTGTCATTGCACAGAGTATGCGTACACTACCACAACCAAATAGCCGGTATTCCCCCTACCTTCTTTACAAAGGCCAAAGTCAGCGATCTTCACATAGCCCTCAGTGTCCAGCAGTAGATTATCCAGCTTTAAATCTCTGAAAATTCAAGAACGTGCAAAGCATCATTGCACTGCTGTATGGTGAAGTCTAATCATGAAACAATTTGCCAGTGAGAAGGTGCCATGCTAAACTAGCAATACTAGGTACGGAGATACTGACAGATGAACAGCTACCAAACTATAAATATATTATAAAAATACATGCACTATGAATTTCAATCGAAAAAGCAAAAATAACACTGGGATCAGTTTTAATTAGTCTGTGCAGAACTGGCCATGACATAGACCAGGAGCATGGAAAGACAAAGAAATACAGACAATAGGTCCGAAGGACAACCAAAAACAGAATGACTCTGCAGGGCATGAAAAGCAATCGCTGGGCTGTGACACAGAAATTCCACAGGAGGAGGGTTCGGCTCATAATTTGTTGCTGCTTGAGAAGTATTGCCCTTGAACAATCTGTAAAAAACCATAAACCTGAAAGACAGCCCCAGCGAAACAGAATGCACACTAAAAAAATACACCCAATCTTACCGGTAAACAATTTTATGGTCATGCAGGAACTGTAATCCCAGGACTACACATGCCGCATAAAACCTATAAAAAAGAAAGAGACAGGTATATCATTAGTACTTCAGGCTGTTACTGCACAGTTTAAAGGCGGTAGCATGGGTGTGACACAGGACATTGTCATTACTACTGCTGAATGAATATAGGACAGGAGTTGATTAATTGCACTGGTTTTGTAAATAATGTGGTATGGTTATTTGTATTAAACAGTGCAACACAGTTCAATGCATTGGAACTAGGGGGAGAGAAATCATCTTTGTTTCCATGAGGGCAGAAACAAAACAGAAGATATTTTGTTCATGTGTGGCCAACAATGCTTATTTTAGAGAAACATTTTCTCAAGTTAGAACACAGAATGCATGAGACTAAATAAAGACAATTGTAGCATTAGCTTTACATGTATGATTACAGCTAAGCATACGTTAGGTCATAATTTGCTTTGTGTACTGCGTAATTTTACAAACCGCATTGTAATAAAGGACAGGTCTGAAACTGCCACAGAAGCCAATTAGATGAAGTCAGTGGGAAAACAATCATTATTATAATTATATTCTCATAATACTCATACTTATTCTTAAATTACTCCAAAAGATTCAATGTACACATGTACCCACTGTTAAAAAACAAATGAAGCTCAAAAGACCACTGGTGTTGGCGTAAGTGGGGTCTTTTTTTAGGCCACACACGCTCCTAGTTTACACCTTTAGAAACAACAATGGACACTGACCCCGAGGGTCTTTCCACATCGCAGCCGAACGCAGTTTGGGCAGAGCGGTCCGTGGGAACCGCCGCCGGTCCCCGTTACTCACACGGCCCGCGGTTCCGAGAAGACGTCGGCGTGGATGTGCATCATCAGGTCCCCGCCGGCCGCGTACTCCATCACGAAGCACGCGTGGTGCTCCGTCTGGAAGCAGGCGAACAGGTTGACCAGGAACGGGTGTCTCACGCTGTTCACCGTCTCGAAGATCCGCTTCTCGCACATGAGACTGAGGGGGACAGGAAAGCAGACCAGCAAAATTATGTACTGTACTTTTGGAGAGTATGGGTAAGCTTAGGACGAAAACCTGGTGCTTACCTGTCCACCTCATCTCGAGCCACAATGTCTCCTTTTTTTAAGGCCTTAATGGCGAACATTTCTCCTGTGTTCTTGTATTCTGCCAGCAACACCTGTAGAATCAAGGAAAAGCCATTTGGTTCCCGCAGAATGCAACAAAATTTAAAGCAACTGAAAACATTTGCTTTGATTTGATGGAAACGTTCATATTTCATTCATTAACCGAGGATATTCACCTTCCCAAAATGGCCACGGCCAAGGACTGCGATGCATTTGAAATCTTTAAGACTGAACTGGAACTGTTCTTCCCTACAAAGGAGGCAACAGCAATACTGTTAGCATTACCATCTTTTACAATTTTTCATTAGTGGCAAAACACAAGTTAGCAATAACCTGCGTATGAATAAGAATAACTAGACACTCCAGAATTTCCATATAAACATAATTAAAATTCATCTGAAATTCCATGTGACTTCACAGCAGAAAATGAGTGAAGCCCTACCTTATTTCAGTGGTCTGTTCCACAGCTATTAGCTTCAGATCTGGCGTCTGGATCTCGTGCTCTGCTACATCGTCGAGATCTGGCTTGACCACCATGCTATTCCTGTCGTTCAGGAAGTCGAACGTCGCCAAAGCATCCTGCAACAGAGGGCCTCACGCGTTAGGAAAAAGGAAACGGACCATAAAAGGCAGACACTAGACTTCCTGTTTACAGGAGCCGGAATGATGAGAATCACCCTCATTAAAATTATCAATGACAAAACCCTGTAGAGATGATACACTTCCTCTTCCTACGGGCACCCACGTGAAAATTCCAAGTGGACACCCTCCAATCTGGAATCGTCTTGGTGACCAGTGATTACCTGCACCTCTTGTCTGTCGGGGATGGTGCCTTCGGGCGCTGGCTCCCGGATCTCCACAGGGAGGGGGTGGTGCTTGGGCCCGGGGGCTGTCTCTTTGTCAAAGTCCAGCTTAGTCACGGTTGGGTCACTGCTGAAGACGAGACGTTGGGATGAATGAGAGACACGAGTTCAAACAAACAGAACCGGCCGCACCACAAAGGGAAGCAGGAAAAAGAGCCTTGGAAGACTAAACACGTCCCTGAGATCATCTTCAAAGGCGATTGTCATACGGCATTCCGACAATACGTGATATCTATCCTGACAGTGGCTTCAGTCTTAAGGGAACCAAGGCACTTGAACTTGGCCAACTGTTCAGGGGATAGGATTGCTGTGGTTCAAAGCTACTGGGCTGTTATGGCTGCGAGCTCGCGCATGCACGCGGACCCTGGTACTTGGAGGAGGTACGTGTGCGTGTGCGTGTGCGTGTGCGTGCGACCCTGGTACCTGGGGGAGGGGCGTGTGCGTGCGTGCGGGCGGGCGGACCCTGGTACCTGGGGGAGGGGCGTGTGCGGGTGGGCGGGCCCTGGTACCTGGGGGACGTGGGCGAGCTCGGCTGGCCTGCAGGGGTGGACTCCGAGGCCAGGTCCGGGACCTGGGGGCTGAAGGAGTTGTTGACGGAGGGGATGGCTCTCCTCACCAGCCGGCCCCAGGTGGCGATGTTGATGTTCATCTGAGGAGCACGCAGGAAGGTCTTTCCTGGGGGCGGAGGAACAGGGCCTGTCACAGCCGTGTGCAGTGGTGTGCAGACCTGAGGCTGGGGCACCTCTGTGCACACTGCTTTCTCTTACAGCCAGCCTCTTAATCAGTTAAGGCTCTTGAAAACATGTTTAAGTTCTTCCATGTTTCTGCTGTCCTGAAGCATTTTTTAATGCAGCGCAGGCTTGGTCTGTTGGCATTTGCTTTGCCTTTTTAACTCCTTAATTTATCTCAAATGGTTTCGATTCACCAGATGTCCACAGTTTCAACATTTGGGACCCCAATAATGTCAGTCTATATTATATTCAATAAAAATGGAATCTATTCCTAATGGAATCATTTGCCTTGCAGCACATTATAGAAAATGAGGCAGTTGAACTTTTAACTGATTAAAAGTCCCAGCATGTAAAAAAGGTACATTTTATTCTTCCTGGCCTGCACAGCCATTTCATAATGTGAGCTTAAGAGAGCAAATCATACTTCAACAGGCAGTGAAAAGCATTTAATTAAGAACAAGTAAGAGGTCCACAGAAATGCAGGGGTTTCAGTTGAAGGGGGAATGAAAACTAGCTTACACAGGGGGCTCCAGGACTGAGTCTGCACCACTGGTCCATGTGATCACGTCATGTGATTCTTACTTCTCAACCCCTTCATTTTTAAATGATTTACTTCCTTATTTAGACAGGCAGGGGGGGAAAATTCACCTGCGTTTCCAGTCAGTGTCAGCTGCTTTTACAAAGGGACTACTTTATCCTCACATACCCAGAAATGCACTGTTCCTTCAGGCCTGGCCTTTCCAGATTCTACTGAACACCACTGTTGAATGTTTGCTGTCCCTAGTGTCCTGCCTTTGGACTGGTTTCATTAATCACCGAGCACCCTGAACTTCGTAGGGACGAACGGATCCTCATAAATGATGAGTTAAGCATTAATATCACACACAAAAAAACTGGGCTTCCTGTCCGTACTTTAGACACAATAAGGTGAAATAGCTCCCTTGTGCATTTTCAAACTTTATTAAAATGTAGGCCAGGTGACGTTTCAGACCATGGAGCCACCTGACAAAGCTGAATGAAAATGAAAATGGAAAATATTTTATTGCAACATGGGCTTTCCTTCCATCAGATTTCCCTGAAATTATTTACATAAGGTAGCACGCCAACTTCTTACCCCTGCTTCGTCAAATCCCCCTCAGGAAAATTCAAGATGGAATTTATTTGCAAACAGAGTCAAGCGTGTTTGTTTAATCCTGTAGCAACACGCAGACAAGCAAATCTGTTGCACAGTGCAAGTTCAACGGGCCCGATGTGCTTTTCCTTTGCCCGCAGATGGAACTTTCCGGAACACTTGCAGGCGTGATGGGAAAACAACTAGGTGTGAAAGAGCCCTAACCTCTGAGCTACGGAACCTGTATGTGTGCGCCTAAAAAAAACAAGGTCAACCATTTACCTTGCTGCTTGGAGAAGATCTTTTTTTGCCTCTGTAGTTTGGGTCTCCTTTCGATGACCGGGTTGAAAAATGTAACCTGTTCAGAACAGAGCAGCGGGTTAGAGCCAGCGGGGAATGGGGGGGGGGGGGGGGGTAAAGGGGCGAGTGGGGGCGGAAAGGGGAAGTACGCCACCTCTG
Source organism: Anguilla rostrata (assembly GCF_018555375.3). Taxonomy (NCBI): domain Eukaryota; kingdom Metazoa; phylum Chordata; class Actinopteri; order Anguilliformes; family Anguillidae; genus Anguilla; species Anguilla rostrata. The sequence continues at coordinate 8,875,660 of NC_057938.1, forward strand.
CGAACAGCGTGCCCTGGGGCTCCAGGTACAGGCACATCCCGTGCCGCTGGTTGTCCAGAAAGTCCTCCAGCCGCAGGAACTTGACCGCGCAGAGGGACCGCCAGTCTCTCCAGTAGACCGAGATCTCCAGCTCCCGAGACTGCGGAACGAACGCAGAAGTCATTTCCACCCCACTCAAAAAAGCAGCTTCCATCACGCTCAACTATATTATCGTCACATACATTTGGAGACATGGGAAATCAAATGAGCGTACTACCATGGCTGTGTCTGAAATGTGTACAAAATGTGAGTAGCTATATAAAGTATGATTACATAATGTTTCAATTTCATTTTTTTCTGCACATCAACATATTTGCAAAATGCAATGCATTTACTTCCAAGTGCCAATATAACTAGAAGTTAATAGTACAAACAATTTCAGTTTAATTTGAATACCATCCTTAATATTTGCCACTGTTTTAATATGATGCAAAGATATAACAGTGACACTAATAAAGAATTATCCCGGCTCCATAAACCCCAACCCATAAAACTGCCACCCATGGTAAAAACTTGGCCTCTGTGCCGCAGTTGTGACAATGTAACCACAGGCCAAGTGTTTTGGCCAGGACAAAATCCAAAAAGGATTATGAATCCTGGAACAAGGACTGAGCAGAGCTCAACTCGAAAGGTCCCAAACACGTCTGGAAAGGTGAAACGTCCGCCTAGGCGACTGTTACCCATGACGTTGAGCGGCGGTTGTGCAACCAGATTAGCAGCTGTACTCGCCTCAGTTACGTAACGCAACATTAAGGAGAATGGGATTATTGCTAATTAGTGCTTTCCAGCAGTATGTGGACCTACAGGTAATGTACTGTATGAGATAAGAAAAAAAACAGTTTCTTCATTTGTTCAGCTTCACTGGCAAACTTCCTCATTTCACTAAAGCATACGGTAGCAATGTTTGCGGTCCTAAAACTTCACCTTGGTGACCTGATGCCTGGCAATAAACTTTTAATGTTGGAATGAGGCCAGGCGAAGCCAGACAATCTGATTTGAGGTTTAAAGTGCTTTCTGTGTGTGTGCGTGTGAATCTCCAATAATACAGCCAAGAATGACAAAATCAGCAAAACAGGGGGATTAGGGGCAGTTACACATTTAGTTGCCTTGGTGACAAGATCAGGGCCACCCAGCTCTGCTTCTAACCGGCTGAAATCCAGCAGCCTGTCCCCAACATTCGAGGGAATGGAGCCGATGGCGAATGGGAAAAACCTTGGTGGCCATTTTCTGAGGACTGCAGACAGCGTGCCCTATTGGGCTAGCTTAAGTAGCCATGTAGAGGCCTCTCAGCCAGTCAAGCAAACCCAGCGTGAGTGCAGCTGTGGGGGTGGGGGTGGGGCCAGGGGCTGGTGGGAGTGGCTGTATGTCTGCAGTGGGCCTCCACTACAGAGGGGTGAGGTCATACCCTGTCTAGCTCCAGTGTAAACTTCTGGTCCCACGACTGGTTGCTGACGGGCTTCCAGCTGGTCTGTCCTACCACCGTGTTGTCCAGCTTTAGTACAGCACTGATCTCATCTGGGGGACGAGGACAAGAACACACACACGTAAACACACATGTAAACACACACACACACGGACAAACTTTCTGAGTACATGGTGCGCATTCAGCAAGCCAGCGGACTGCAACCTCTCAGAAGACCAACAGGGACCTCTTGGCAATGTTTCTTAGCTGGGAGATAAGAGCTATGATCAAGTGCAGCTCGCTAAGATAAACAGAGCTGCTCCCAACGTGGAAGAGGCACGGGAGGGCAGGAAGGAGCCCCGGTCTTCTGCGGCGCGCCCGCAGTTAAAATCGGCGCTCGCGGCAGCCGCAGCGAAGTTCACACGACATGCTTCGGAAGTTCACTTGCGTCCATGAAAGATCTCTCTGGTATCGTACAGGGATGCACGCGTTATCGTGATTTACTCACCGGAGAGACGGAGGGGCAAACTGCTATAACGCAGCACAATTATTTAAAAGCATGACTCCACTTCCACCGGGGCACTTTAAAGAAAGCAGGGGAAAAAGGCTCTGAGACTTCTCAGGCTAACGTTACCAAAACAGAGCAGTTACTCAACTGGACAGCTCGTCGGTTTTGGAGAGGCTGCGGCTGGTGCCGGCTTTGTTCCGGCTCCCCCGGCTCATGAAAGAGGACCTGGTTTCACTCGGGCTCCAGCCCGGCAGCGGGACCGCCGCCGATTTGGAGCGGCCCGGGACGCTCTCCAGCAGGTCCTGGCAGCCCATTAGTCTCACATCCAGCGTACCTGCGGGACAGAGGGCACGGATTGGTCAGCGCGGCGCCGAAGTGGGCCTAAGAGGGGTCTTCACCCAGTCGTACGTAGCGACTGGGGACCTGTGCAAACTCCCGTGGGTGGGACCTGCGCAAACTCCCGTGGGCAGTGTACAAACTCTCTGCGGGTCGTGTGCAAACCCCCACGGGCAGTGTGGCTGGGAGACGTTTCCTCTGGAAGGCTCGACCTTATGTCTGCCTGTCCTAGAGGTGAAGGTTAAACCTACAAATGGCCGGGGTGCAATAAATCAAACAGGGAAATCACCTCAAGCTCCAGCAGGCATTTTATTTTGGGAAGCTGCCCACACTATTTATAGTTGTTGGGCTGCATGTGTGCGAGTTTCTGTGTCCCTGCATACCCGCGGGCCTGTGTGTGTGTGTGTGTGTGTGCGCGTTTGTGTTTGGGCACAAGTAATATCAGACAGATGCAAATTCAAACACATCTCTACCCAGAGGAAAAACAAAAAAACATGGGGCCCTCTGTTGTTTATGTAGGACTGTAGAGTGAAATAAAGAATTCAAATTTATAGGTGACAATTAACACAGCTGCTGCTGTTGTCCGAGCACAAAGAAAACTACACTGGGGAGTACAGCATGATGGTATGTTATGGCGGGATCAGGCTTGCACTCTCCAGATCAAGGGTAAATGTAGTTCACTGCCCTCTGTACCGCGCAGTGACAGGGGATGAACTGGAAAGAGCAGAACAAAGCTCTCAGCCAATCAGGAAACACACTCACGGAAAAGAACTCTACACCAATCAGGAAATACGCTCAAGGAAAACAACTCTCGACCAATCAGGAAATGCACTCGGGTCAGAAGCCCTGTGCGACACAGGAAGATATTTTAGTCAGCTATAGGTGGAGAAACCGGGGGGGGGGGAGAAGCCTTCAAACCCCCGGTGCGATTTTCCCAGGCGTATAGCTGACCCAGAGTGCCTGGGGCGAGGGAAGGGCGCGTCTTGCCTGTCAGGGCGGCGGGCTTGGCGACAGTGCTGTACTGGTTCTGCGTGGAGATGATGCTCTGTCGCGGGTTGAGCGCGGGCGACGCCAGCAGGGAGAGCTCCTCTATGATCACGCTGCTCTTGGGGTGGTTCTTGGGCAGTTCGTTTAGCCGCTGCTCCAGCGAGTACTTCAGCAGGTCCAGCTTCTGATTGGACTCGTTGAACCGGGCCTGAGCCTGGGCAGACAGAAAGAGGCGGAGTCTCTACAATGCACAATGCATACATTGCCCATTTATGAACTGTACTATATATATATATATATATATATATATACACACACATTTGAAATGGAAGCATTTCCTTAAAAGGCAACACATTTCAGCTGTAAGCTAAGAGCAATTTGTTTTGAAAAAAAAATACTGAAACTGTGTATTATGCACTTAACTTCACAATGCATCATGAATGTAATGGCTTAAGAGCTGGTGGGGTCACAGATAGAAATCCAGGGCTACTACAGCCGTAAGACTGTGTGCTTTGTCTCAGATCTCCAGTAGCCAGTAAATAAGTTGCTGAGCATGCACAATCTCAAATTGCAAACACACTAAATCGCTCAGGATAGTAGCCTCTGCTCAGGGCCCAAATTAAATTTGAAATGTATACTGTGCACAGAATGAGTCTGCTTTGACTACTTTGTATGTAATTTTACTCCTGGTGCTGTAGAAGATATTCTCGGATTCTAACATATTTCTCTTTGCATTGACGAACTTCTTTTATGATCAGACTTAAAGGTTGGCTTCATCGCTGGGAAGGTTTTAGGCACTTAAAATCTCAGCCTAAGGCCCAAAGGGCCATTTCATCCCACCTAAAAATGAAGCCCGTTCCACTGAGGGAGATTTTGCAACAGTCCCCTTCCTGCCTGAGACATTTTAACATTATTCATGAAAACACTGGGAACACATTTCAATTCTGCATTGAGGACGGCCTCTGCAGGCTGGCCTGGTTGAAGCACTCGCCGCTCTGCGTCTGAGGAGGCGGGATCGACCGGCAGCCGCGTACCTCGGAGTGCGCCCGCTTGTCCGTGAGCTTGCCGGAGCCCAGCAGCTTCATGACGTTCTTGGCGCCCTCGGCGACGGCGTACTCTATCCGCAGGTGGTGCCGCAGCTCCTCCAGCCGCAGGTCCAGCGGGCTGATGATGGGCTTGGCTGCGGGAACGCCGCGGGGGGGGCGACAAGACGTGTCAGACGCGCATCGCCCCGACATTCGCACACGCCGCCAGTCCCGCCCCGGCATTGAGCTTATTACCCATAACCCTCTGCTGCCTCAGAGGCTCCATAAAGAAAAAGCCTGGCTCCCTAATGGTCGTTATGATCACAAAGGAACAGCTACGCTAGCTAAAGGCAGACACTTATCCTTAGCTGCTATGCTTACAGCAGGGGGGCACAACTCTGGTCCTGGAGGGCCAGTCCGCATGCAGCTTTTTGTTCCGACCAATTACCTCAGTTTTACTTTTCTGACAGCTCTATAAACCCTGCTGGTTCACTCCTGAATTTGGGCGCTGTAAAATATTGAGGATACCCTTGCGGTCTGTGGCTGTAGCTGGTGCTTAGACAAGTGTCAGATAAAGATATAATTTAGCTAATGAAATAATTAAGAGCATAAGTTGGCACAAAACCTTGGCCCGTGTTGTACACTCCGGGCTTACAGTGTGCACCTCTACCCCATCCATGACTGGGACAGCTTCACAGAACAGAGAGGAGGAGGGAGGGGGAGGAACTGCTCGTAAAAACAGAGAGGAAGCTCACCCATGCCATCGCTGTTCTCGAAGTTCATCTCGCTGGTCTGGCTGGCCTTCAGGATCTGCATCCTGATGAACTCTATTTTCGTCTTGCTGTCCTGGAGCATCTGTTGAGCGGTCGCGAGCAGTTTGCGGTCCTGCGGATCAAGCAAATGGCAGCGGAAAATGAACGAGAAGTTGTGGCATCCAAGAAAACGCTTTCACATTCACTTTGGACATGAAATGGCCATCATATACACTACATTTCCAAAGGTACGTGGACACCAGAACATCACACCCATGATGTACTTGTTGAATCTCAATCCAAAAACATGAGCATTAATATGGAGTTGGACCCCCCTTTGCTGCTGTAACAGCCTCCACTCTTCTGGGAAGGCTATCCAGTAGATTTTGGAACATGGCTGTGGGGATTTGGTTCCATTCAGCCACAACAGCATTAGTGAGGTTGGGCACTGATGTTGGGCAGAAGGTCAGGCTCACAGTCGGCATTCCAGTTCATCCCAAAGTTGTTTGATGGGGTTGAGGTCAGGGCTCCGTGCAGGTCAGTCAAGTTCTTCCCCACCAAACTCAGCAAACCATTTCTATATGGACCTTGCTTCGTGCACGGGGGGCACTGTCATGCTGAAACAGGAAAGGGCCTACCCCCAACTGCTGCCACAAATTTGGAAGCGCACAATTCTCTAGAATGTGCTAGAAGATTTCCCTTTGCTGGAACTATGGGGTCTAGGCCCAAACCATGAAAAACAGCCCGACTCCGTTGACTTTGAGCAGTTGGCACATATTTGGCCATACCAGTTGCCAACTCATACATGTTTGCCCATCAGCCAGTTTGTCATGTAGAGGCTGTCGAGTCCGAGAGTCTAGTGTGTCGTTTCAACATTCGGAACCTGTATTGAGCGTTGCAACCGAGGACGGATGATTTTTAAACGCCACGCACTTCAGCACTCTGTGGTCCCATTCTGTGAGCATGTGGGCCCGACTGCTTTGCAGCTGAGCTGTTGTTGCTCTTATACAATTCCACTTCACAACAACATCACTTACAATTGACTGGAGCAGCTCTAGCAGGGCAGAAATTTGCAGAGCTGACACGTTGGAAAGGTGGCACCCTATGACTGTGCCACGTTGAAAGTCACTAAGCTCTTCAGTATGACCCATTGTCAATGTTTGTCAATGGAGATTCCACTGTATTAATTAATTTACACACCTGCTAGCAATGGGTGTGGCCGAAACAGCCGAACCCACTAATTAGAAGGGGTGTCCACATACTTTAGGAAATGTAGTGTATGTGCACATATTATCGAGAAGAAGCATTTCATTATGACCCAACCTGCATTATAAAAACTGCATTCTCTATAATTATTCATCTGCTACGGCATCAAGTTCACAATCATATTTTACAATCAAATTTATTATGATACATTATATTTAATTATTGCATAATATGATGAAAATTCAGAGCAGGAACCTTGCAAATGACAAGTACAAACAACAAAGTTTTAATTACACCAGCTCTCCTTGAAAACGCACGTTTTCCCTGTAATCGTGTAAGTAATGAACGTAAAGCTTTCTAAAAATAACCAACGCAATTTAGACTAAGTGGCGCAATTTCAGATCCTCAGAACAACCACTTGTGCCAACCCAAACTTGCGGGTTGGGTAGGGGGAAAAAAAAAAAAAAAGAAAAGAAAAAAAGAAAAGAAAAAGAGAGAGAGACGGATTAGTACGAAGCGGGTGTCTGTAGGAGCCGTGCCCAATTAGCATTACTAAGAGCCGGCTTAAGTAAACAAAATTCCGCACGGAACGTCTTGCGCGGCCACGGCTCTGCCGGTGTGTGAGAAGGAAGGCTTCCGCTGCAGGCCGCTTCCCGGCTGATGTAAGCCCCGGGTCATTTCCTGCAGGATGTTGTGCTCTCCCAGATCCCGGGTTCCTCGCAGGCAGGACGCCCGGGGGCGACGCGAGCGCAGGCTTCTTAAAAGTGGCCAGCAAGGTCAGAGCGCTACCGGGCGGAGCGCTCCTATAGACATTATGGCCACCTCAAGGGCTTCATTAGCTCAGGTGCTGAATTAGCCCCCTCCAATGACCACAGCACTGGTCTGGAGGAATAACAGATCTGGACTATGGTCTGGGGAGTCCTTTCTAAACAACTAATTGCTTTTGCATGACCTTTAACCTGAGTCAATCTAGTACCATTTAAAATGACAGGTAAACCACTTTCTTGCAAGATCCTCCAACTTCCCCACTGCCACCATTCTGCTACATTCCATTGTTACACCGATACACCCGCAATCACAGACTGCCGAAACCCAGTCTTGTCATACTTCCCTACATCAACCAAAAAGGCAAACCACAATTAGGCCTAATTTCACATAATTCTAATCATACGTTAAAACCTGAATCCGTTAATTTTGTCATCACGTATCGATTAGTGCACTCTTACAGTGCATAGCCAATAGCGCAGCCCTTAAAATAAAGCTGCAGGGAAGGTTATCCCAGTAATCGGTCATGGAATAATAGGATTACAGGGTCACACTCCTTTCTGTTTAATGACACGTCCACCTTCCACACGCGATGTCAAGGGTGTCAAGTACAGTGAGGTTCCACAGGGGCTGGGACAGGCCTAGTCCAGATTCCCCCAGAATACAGAATTACCTGGCCCCCCGCTCTGGCTCCACAGGCTGGCTTTCTGAATGGGGAGGAGAGTATCCGCAAGGCCGGGGCCCAGCTCATTAGCTAATGTCTGATGCAATGCAGTTACTTCATTGATGCCTAATGACTATAAACAGTGCGTAGAACGAGACCGAGGGAACGCGGGGGGCACAGGAAACTCTAAATGAAACTGCCGAAATGCGGGAGGAGGGGGGAGGGGGGCCAGGCGGCGGGACGCGGGCACGGGCTCCGCTGGCAAATTTCAGGGGGGCAAACAGCCCCTGTTTCTCGGCCCCCGAGACAGGGCGCGGGAGGGGAGGGGCCTGCTAATAACTCCCACCTGGGGCGCGAAACGCAATGCCACAATCGTCCTTAGTGAACCGCGCCAGCACCGTCAGCCATGCTGAAGTAGCAGCGCCAATACTGGCACCGAAAAGTGCAGGAATACACGCAACGGTTCAGTGAAAGATTTAACAGGTTTTCCACAGATTATTTCAAAAGACCTGGGAAATAGCCCAATGTCCACTTTCATCATTTTCCCGTTTTGATAGACTAGTTTTTAAGACACAAGTAGCCTATTCACCCATTCCGAAAGCTGAAGCCTCTGTTTTTTCTTCCTTTTTTTTTTTTTGTTGTTTAAGTTAAAAACGAACTGAATTTTTCTGCAGTATTTCATATGGTCTCCACTTGGACTCAGTTCTGTCAATGATTTGCGCACCCAGCTGAAAAACAAATTCGTAACAGCGTTCCGTTGAATCAAAACCATTTCCTTCGACATGGGCCGCAGAAGGCCCACAGCCGCACGCTCAGACCCTGCGGTGGAGCTGGCACCGGCGCGGAGGGGGCGGCAGAGAGCTCCGTTACCTTCGAGGACCCGTTGGAGTACATCTGGATCATGTTCTCCGCTCCCTGTTTCACTTTCAGTTCGATGTCGTTCTGTTTCTTCAGGGCTGCTAGCCTGCTGTTGCTGGTGCAAGTCCGCGCTTCGCTGTTGGGCGTGTCTGGGGTCAGCGGGCACTCTGGAAGGAGAGAACGAAACAAATCAAAACTCCGAGAACGTGACACAGGTATCAGTGTTGTACGATGCACTGGGCTCCTGCAGACGTCCGGCAGGCCTTAAATCCGCTGGGGGAAAATAACGGTCCGCACAACACGTTTACACAGAACGCCCATTCAAATAGGAGCTCTCAGAGCTGATTAGCACAGAATGTGAGGAGGTGGCCCCTGTGTTCCCACACTTACCTGCCAGGCGGCCACCAGTTCAAACACGTTTCAAGCCTTTTTCCAGGCCCCATATTCACTCTGCTCCACAAAACTGCACCACAAGCTCTGCCAACCATCAACACAGTTAAAGTAATGCAAAAATTAGTATCAGTACCCTTGAAAACACTGACTGGTCAGAGATCAGTACTTTCATCTCCAATCTGAAAGTCAACCATTTTATTAGAATGTGCATTATTTACAAAACACAGACTAAACCAAAATTGCTTGAAAAAAAAAATCCAAGTACCTTTTAAATAAATTTCACATTTTTTAAAAATACTATTTTTCTAAATGTAAGTACATTCAAAAGCTTTAAGGAGGAAGGGAATCTTACATTAGAATTCTGAAACTGGTCCGGACTGAACTCTACATGTCTCTTTAGAGACAGTGCACCTATGATGAAGGACCTGCCATTGACAGTTACGCATGTGCCATGTTCCAACAGTACCTACAGAATTTATCACATTGGATAGAGCCCGATAAAGGTTGCCATCCATTAATAATTCAATTGGCCTGCACTCTGTAGTTTAAAGAAAAAATATTTAAAGAAATAACAAGTAACTTCCCTACACTGGGAAGGTGGTCATAGAAGCATGGTCAAGCTCCATTCTGAAGTACGAAAATTCAACAAAACCACATTAATCTAATTCCCCCACAGGCTTTCCGAGTCATAGGTCTCCAAAAATAGCTCTAAAACTCGCCACACGTCATCCTGTAATCTGGTGCTGCTCAGAAGGTGCTTTTTCACCGAGGTTACTACTGACTAAATACCGGTTTGATGCTAATCCGGTTAGCGGCTGGACTCGTCTCAAAGGCCGAGTGCATCAAGCAGCATTCTCCCTGTGGAGAGGAGCGTGACCTTCACGCACTAGCTGCAACACAACCGTGTGTGAGGGGTCGTCGTATATACTCATCCTTTAGATAAAGCGCAGCTGTTTGGAAACCACGTCGTTCGACAGGTACTAGAAAGGCATGTGTATTTATGGCTTTTTTCCCCCAGCTTATAATGGACTTGACTGATACCACAGCCTAGTTATTTGGAGCCATTGTGCAATGAAGCTCAGTGACAGGTCGATACCGTGTTGGGGCATAGCCTCAGACCTGTGCAGACAAGTCCGATCATCGCTTTACTACGAACAACACAACGAGTTTCTGACTAACGTTCACCGGATCGCCCAAACCCACAGACACACGTTTTTACTGATTTTTACACAGTTAACAATGAAGAACTGGAAAGGAACCAACTCACCTCTGACATAAATCAGTTGCACCAATATAATTCAGATAAACAAAAAATTATAAATAACAAAGTGAACTTGCTATTTTCACGTCAGATTATCAGGCACTACTTCCAGATTGCAATGGCACCTCATGGATTCTTATAAAACATTAAATAAATAATGGAACTAAGGACACTGGAAATTGTGCACTACTATGTTAGTGTTCTGCAACATGTAAAATAAATGAAGTATAAATAAAATGCACACTTTTATTGTGTACAAACGATGCGCATACATTCCTACTCTTTTTTTAAAGACACTGCTAAACCGTTCTAAGGCACTTCATGGCCATAGGTCTCATTCTTACAGGTACCTGGGTGAGGTGGAAAACAAACATTCCCTCTGTAATTTCGGTTAAGCCCTGTCACAGGCTGATGAGCTCATCGTCTTCGTGTCTGGACTAGAATCGCGCCCTCCCCCCCAGAGCTGAGCGTGTCCCGAACGGCTCTCGTTCACAGGGTGGGCGAATCTGGCCTTGCAGCTCCCCTGCTTCTGAAGGTCACTGTGCAGTCACCTCGACTGCTGTCGCCACACCACACAGAGCACGACGCATCTTACTATGCTATACTGCATTCCATTACATTCTGGAATTTAGCACTAGCATATGCTGTCATTCAGAGTGACTAACACTGATTATATCATATTTTTCCTACGGACATAATCCATTTATGCAACTGCTGCTCAAGGCTACAAAAAATGAGCAGTGCCTAAATCAAACCCACAGCCTTTGAGTTACAAGCAAAGTTCTCTAACCATTACACCACCAGCGTTTGATCAAGGCCGCGCCACTGAATCCTGGATAACACTGTACTTCACGGTCAACCCTCACTACACAGGCCAGGCAAGCCTGCAGTAGAAACTCATCTGTCCATAATCAGCGCTGTTCAAGGCGTTACACACTCAGGGGAATCCATCTTACATCCCACAGCCCCGCGCTGCAATGAGCCGACAAACATGCAACTCCTACAAACAGGAAGCGGAGAGAAGAGAGAGGAAAGGAGAACCCGCAGGCCCTCTTTTCTGTGAGCCACTGCAGGCAGTGGAAGGTATATTTAACAGCTATGGGGAATCCCGGGCCTTCCCTGTCCACACTTGTTAAATGACCTAAAGAACTCTTTTGATTGCGAAGTCAGCTGTGACTACATTATGTAGACTGCGTGGGGATCATAATCAGTGCTGATATGAACTGCCCTTCAGTAGCCATGGTAAGTGGTGGAAAAGTATTCCATCAGCATGGCAGGGGTAGCTGGGCAGTTGGGCCACTCGTTCCCAGACAAATTTAATTCACATGTGGCTGAGAATTTCCACGGCAAAATCTCTCTCAAGAGCTAAAATATGACTTCTGTTAGAGCAGGCAGGAGAGGATTTATTAATATCATTACTGCAGGTATAAAATATATATATATATATATATATATATATATATATATATACACATATATACGCATGCACTCATTTCAAATCTTAATGAAAAGAAAGTATGAAAAAGGGATATTTTTCCTGTATTTTTACATGTGGCAGCATAACACTGGTGAATCTCAGCCTTTGGTCCTGCACGTTGTCCATCTTTCTGAATAATTAACTCCGAGGACTGAGATGTTGTTAAATGGGTTCCATGGAGATGGAACAGAGGAGAATTATGTGTTGAGGTGGGAGGAAATCCTGTAGCCGCTGTGGGTCTGCAGGACCGGGAATGGGCCGACCCTGGCCGGCCCATAAATCAGGCGAGCTCAGTCAGCGGGCACGAGGGGGCCGGGGGGGGGGGCTTTTTTTTCCTCCGGAGATCTCGGCTGAGTACAGGGCAGGATTCTGAGAAGCCCTGACGCGGCGGGGGCCCTCCGCCTTCTCCTCCTCGGAAGGCTACTTTTTTTTTTTTTTTTTTTTTTTGGTGCCGAGCAACAGCGGATGACATCATGGCTTGGAATGCTGACAGCGGGCGCCTTCTGTTCGGCGCCTCGCGACGGGGCGGGGCAGGGCCTCCGGAGGGAGACCGCCCCGTTAGCGCTCGCTCTCTCCGCGTGCCGTTCGCTCGCCCACGCTCACCGCGCCGTCGCATTCTGAGGGAAGCCCGAAACATCGACGCTCTTCTTAAGGTTATAAGCGCTGCCTGGGTCACTTTCACTCTGGTGCGTAGGCGGCCATGACTGCCTGAGTGAACCTCAGCACTTTACGCACCTCCCTTTGTAAACTGTATAATATTACCGTGCCAGTTCTCAGTTTCACTCAGCATCACGTAATTCAGAGGAGATCTCCCCCCCTTGCCTTTTTCTCATAATGTTGGGCCAGTGCCTCGACTAAAGGCCGGCTGTGAGAGGCTTCTTCCTGTCAGAATGGGCAGTGCTCCGAAATCCTGGCCAGTGCTATCACGGTGGAGAGCGTGACGCCAAAATGAAGTCAGCCGCTAACAGGGGGGAGAGGGCGACAGGGAAGGGCTCTGTTCGGAGAGGGGTGGAAAGTGCAGCGGTCGGGACTGATGACACCCAGGCTAACGACGGGAGCGGAGGCGCACGCGCCGCTGCCCGCCACTCAGCCCGGCTCGTCCCGCCCCAAAATTCGCAGAAACGCAGGCCTGCCAGCAGTTCTGAGCAATAAAGCCTTCTAAAGGGAGCGATAAAGACCACCCAGTCTTTATCCCGTAGAAGATCCTCCCGAGATGTGGCTTTTGAGATCCATTCATTCAACATTGGACACTTCATAAAGCTCCAGCCTGGACCGTGGTTTTGATTAATATGGCTTTTATTAACGTGCAGTATTTATGCAGCAGTTTGGTACTAGCTTTGCGAGTTCAAAACAACAGTTTATCTCCACAAACCTCCCAGATTTTAAAACACTTCCAACTTCCTTCCTGCAATCTGTCAGATAAAAAAGGGGGAGGGTACTTTGAGACAATGGAGTGCACCGAATATAAACACTTAACATCAAAATCTTTTACTAGCTTTCCTAGCACAGTAAAAGCCCATTATAAGAGCCTTTGTATAGAGTTTAGCTGGAGGTACGCCACATAGTAACACACCTCATCTTGCACGTTCAAAATAGGTTTTTAAAGACATTTCGTTGCAAAAGGTAAAAAGGGGGAGGAGGACCATGAACACTGAGGACTGAAGAGGCACAGTCCAAGGGCTACATTGCGGGTCTGTTCATCCACCAGCAATAAAACGATTTTACTACAGTCAGTCAGCGACTGAGTCAGCTGGCTAGTATGAGAGGCAAAATACCCTCACAAAGGCTCCATGCAGTCACAGTCAAAAATACTGCAGCATTGTGAAGATCCTAGAGTACCCACGGTTTGCTTTTTAAGCAGAACAGTCAATATTTGCAGGGATTTGGCCTAACAGACCAAAGTCACTGTCCCAACATTAGTCGTTTAGGACAGTGAAATTAAAACCAGTCTAAGAGGGCAGCCATCACGGGAAAAATCTGATACCTCAGTTTGAAAAGACATTCCTGTTAGAAAGGGGCTTTTCAGGTACAAGACCATCCATTGTCCTCCCTGTGGTTAACAGTCCACTGCACATCAATCACTAACATCATTCAGAATTACAAATTCAACTCCGCTGCTTATATTCGGTATTAGCAGAGCTTTCTGCACACTGAAGTCCTTCAAGGTCGTGCCCACAGAAACGTTACAATGTAAAGCTAACTCGCCAGGCCTTGAACAAAGACCAAGAGTAACTCAAGACGCTATTGGCTGGACTGGCAATAAACAAACAGGCTCCCACATTAACCGTCTGTGCCCAGATTCAGACTCCCTCAGGCAGACTCTCCTGTGGATTAAATGAATCCAGACTGCGCTGCTGTTCTGAACGTTTCTCAGCCCAAGTTTCAGACATTAACCAGGTTCTTAGCAAAAAGATGCACTCGGCTATTGACTTTTGAGACTTTTACATGTTGTGATGTCACACACATGATCAATGGTAAGTCTTAATGCAATGAGAAAGCTCTAACACGTTCCATTGTAAAAGGCAGTTACACAGACGCAAGCTTCAAATGTAAAATAGCTCAATCTCCTCACACCATTTGTCATTCTGTAAAACACAAGCTAAATATATAAATGAATTATACCTTTAGCTCTGAGCTTTGAGCAGATCGGATCGGGTGAGTGCATTTGGGCAATCTCCCATTTTGAGGTTTTAAACGGTACAGCTGTTCAGCTTAGAAGAACACGTTTGTAGCATTCCAGTGCTACAGACTGAGGTGTTGACCTGTCCCGTATGTGCCAGCCCAAATGCATACCTGCAGGAACAAGTTGAAGAGGGAAGCCACAGGCGACATAATTCACAAAGGCCATAACGGGCGGAGCTACAGTGAGCTGTCAATCACTGTTGCGCGAGGAAACAAATCAAAAGGCTTTGTTCTCCGCAGCAGAACGCAACAATTGATTCAAAACCGCAAGCATTCGATAGCGCATTGCTGTCTGTCGTTTACACGAGAGCTCACGGCTCCGCCTCGGGCGTGGCGGCCGCAGACACGTTTGATTGACAGGCCCCGCCTCGAGACCGAAAGCACTTTCCTTGCGCGGATCCAGAGAGAGACGCGGGGCTGGAAATAGACGCTCCGCGTTACGTTTACACCCCCGCGGCCGGGCCCTCAGGAAGCGGCCTAAAACAACACGACCGTCCGACGCTGGCCCCGCGCACACCTTTCCCCCCCGCCCTCGCTATATTTCATTTCACCTAGCCTAACCCTGGAACAGGAAAACTAATATTCCAGCCGGGCTGTGCTTGCGGGGCTGGGCCCGTAACGGGGTCCCCAAGGCCTCCTCTGGATATACGCTCATTAGTTTTCACAGACGCCCCGGAGGCCTCCACCGCTCTCTCTTCACTGGGAGCTGCTGAACGCAAGCGGTCCCCGCTTTCATCACAGCTGTGCAAGTATATTACGGCAGAAGTTTTTGGGGAAAGAAAGGCCATTTCTAGACTCACAACACACATCTGTGTTTAGCTCCCATAAGAAACTACAACTTACCACCCGCTAGCCTAATTCAATGCTTTTTTACATTAACAGCCTGCACCTGGTCATATTACAAAAGTAACTAGATTATATTATGAAGTAGTAACAGGAGAATGAGGACTGGCAAACGGCACGACACTCACTCACTTTAACCTAACAGTGTTTAGTTGTACGATACAGGCTTCGGTGTAGTCTGTGACTGACCGCACAGTAGCTCCACCCATTACAGGATTCAGGAAAAAACACAGCACTACTTTCGAGTGCCTTCAAGCAAAGGCACAATTCAATTTAGAAGGATGTGGCTCACATTACCGTGCTCTACATCCTCTGAAAGAAACATGACCAGCTCTGACCCAATAGCTGGATCTAGGCCCACTTCAAACGTGTGTGAGGGAGGCGCGGCCGTACCGAGCAGGTCCTCGGGGTCCTTCACCACGATGTGAGCGTTCAGCTCCTGGAGCTCCTGGTGCAACTCCTCCACCTTCTTGTTGGACTTCTTCAGCATGTTGTCCACGTAGGCCAGGCTCTTCTTGTCGGTGGTGACCTTGCGCAGGTTCTCCGCGCCCTCCTTGATCTTCAGCTCCTTCCGGATCTCCCTCTTGATCTGGTCCTTGATCTCGTCCAGCTTCTGCTGGACCATGGTGTCCGAGAGGTCCAGGTTCTGCCCAAGGCCCAGCTCCGAGACCATGTGACTCCGGGCGTCTCCCTGGAGAGGAATCACAGACGGGTGAGAGGGGGTCTGACATGAACCCATGTCAATACAGCTCACTCCCCATTACAGAAAACGAGTAAAAGTACCTTAAAGAATAACACCGGTAGTTTTTTTCAGAACTGTCAACATGTCCTATGAAAAGACCAAAACCAATACTGTTTCTGTCCAACTCACAATGAATTTTTCCCTCAAACAATTATTGTCCATCTAGCCAATGCCGATATACCAGAAGTCATAGAGCCCCATTGTTGTCCAAAAAAGTAAACAAGTCAGAGACATACTGTTGCTTGGTCAGCATAATTCACCATTACGAAGAACCTTGCCTTTGTACTTTCTACTGAAACAACTTTGTAAAGTGACAACGACTGCTTTTTCTATGTGGAAAGTAGTTCTACGTGGCACCAAAAATACTGAAAATAGCCCCCATTGAAATAAACCATTTTCTCCATTTTGAAGTAAATTTGATACCAATTACACTGGCCAAGTTTTTCATGATAATATGTTCATTTACGGAAAAGCTGAGCTGTATTGAATGACTTCACCCCATAACTGAAATGAATGACTTTGAAAATAACTACTCAATGTAAGGCAGTGGCGGAGTAAAATGGCTGCTGACAAAACAACAATGGTCACCATGCTGCACCCTGAGGACACTGTCCACAGAACAAGCGGGTGAGAGTTATTTCTCACTTAAAAAAAGAACAAAATAAAAAAAAACACACATGTTGGCTGTACCAGCATATTAATATTTTGACATACCAGTAAACGTTTTAGTTCCAATATGCTGGTGTGAAATTCATATTTTAACATTCAAAATTTTTACAGCTTAATTAGTCTTAACTAGTGCTCATGCTAATGTGAATTAAACATACTTTACACAGCATCCAAGAAGATGTCAGAAAAGAAATAAGAGAAAAAAAAATATTGAAGATTTTAAAAGCTGCAGGCTAATATGAATGGCCCAATGGCTAATATCAATGTATTCAAATTTTAGGTCTTATAAAATGTCATAAAATTGACAGTTTGATATTTCCATCCTGCTGTACAGTCACCTCAATATAACGGGTATACCATACTCGCTATGGACACTTTTTTTCTGGTCGCGGTACAAAGTTTGATTCCTACTTGGCATTACGAAACATATTAACTTCCCAAATGCAAACCATATGCAAATGGTCACATCACCAAATGACAAGCATTCACTTTCTGGGCGTTGTTTGGCACTGGCTGCAGTGAACCTGTCTGGTGGTGTCTGCAGAGCAGATCACCTTCTGTTAGCTGCTGTGTAGGCACAGGGATTCTCAATGGAGGAGCACAGACGTCAAACGCAACAGCCAACCAAAACAAAGGCAGGACAGAAAGACAATACCGAGGACTTTTCCCCAGAGCCCATGACTATGAAACAGTACAGCGAAATGCACAAGCCTTTTACGGGCTAGGCGGTGACCCATCTGATAAGCATGACCCACAGCGCAAAGAACTCGGATGCAGGCAATCTATGTTATGATCAGTGTTCGGCTGTGGACATTCCTGTATTTGGGCTAAATCAAGTAATTGGCTGTTTCAGTACAGGTCGGCGGTATTCTCATCTCTTTTGACATTTCCAGAACAATGATCCTAATTTTGACTCACAAACACAACACAAAACTTCAAAACTTGACCACCATGTTGGCCCAAAGACAGAATGTAAACAATAGCTCACAGTTGAATTAAAGCAGTAAAGACTAATAATAATTATAATAATGTGTTTTATTTTTGATGGCAGAAAACAAAGTGAAGACTTCTACAGTTTTTACAGTTTTTTTTCCTACAGATTTTAGGCTTTTTGATGAGATATGATACCTCTGGTATCTGAACCAGTTCCTTACATGAAGCCCTCCAAATCCAGTGATTTAAGAGGGGAGATTAAGCCTGGCTGTGCCATTCATAAAAAGACAGTCTGAAGGTCCCACGGTGGGAAAACCCTAGCAACAGGAGCACTGAACATTTACAAGCCTTAAAACTAAAATCAAAACATATGCTACCGGAGAACCTGAGAGACGTCCAATCCTTACATATAAATCCACTCAAAGGATCGCACTGCTTTAGGGAACAGTATTTCAAAACAAAACAAAAAAAAAAAAGAAAAATCTCTTACCATGACCTCCACCACATCCGCTACGTTGGAGGTACAGACGAGTCCTCGCATCTTTACGCCGCTACCTGTACCCTTTCCACTTAGCAACCCTGCTTACCGCTGTTTTGCTTATTTTTACATGCGAAAGAAACCTGCTCTTGTGGCATCACCCAGCTGGTCAGGAACCGGAGTCCGAGTCAGACTGTCGGTCTTTGTTTTCGCACCAACGCCGCCCCGGCACCCTTGACATCAGAATAGCTGATAAGCAGTTTGGGGAGGGCAAATCCCGCTTAGCCTCACTCTGGGCGAGATCACAGCGGACGAGCAAATCAACTGCGTAGGACCTAATCTGACTCCTGGGGAAGCAGAGTCTTAAAATAAACCGTGGCCAGGATGGCCGCAGTCTTTGTAGCTTGCTTCTCTGGTTTGGGGGGGGGGGGCTAGGGGCAGGGGTGTGGCTGTGTATGGAGTGGTGACAGGGTCACACCCACTCCGCATTTAACATCTCCACCCATGCAGACAGATTCACGCACAGGCTAGCTTTCTACTGTGGGTCACAGCGGGCATAAGGAAGCTATAGGGAAGATTCACACATTCCCGACAAGGTGTTGACTTAGGTGCAGCCACTTAATCTAAAGCGAGGAGGGGTGACTGCTGGTTTTGAACCCCGCTCCACTGAAAGTCAGGGCTGGTGTATGCCCTGAGGAGCAGCCAGTTTTGGGGGCCTGTTTCAGACAGTAACGACCACAGTTGAGGCCCCTGAACCCCGAAAAAGGCAAGAGCGAGAGAGCAGAAAGAAGAGCAATATGCCACACGGAGGATGCAAAAAAAATCACCACAAAGCAATTTTCTGAACAGCTCACAGCGAGTCTAATGTGTGCCCCTTTTTTCATAATCATTGCTGATGTTATGTACTATGGATATAATCTTTACAAAAATCTGAACGACCAAGCAGCTATCAGTCATGGTCTGTCCTGTTCCCTCTCTGTCATAAACAGTGGCGAGTAGCTGAGCGTGCCGTGCGATTATCTGGCCATTTTGTTTCGTTCCAGCACATTATGTTTATGTCACACCTCAAACACTCTGACGAATTACTAAAAATGCAATACTCTGAAAACTGAAATTATGCTAACCCATAAAACTATCCGGAGACTTATCTGCAAACAAGAAAAGGAATTTCTGATCTTGATTAGCCTAATGGGAGAGCCTACAAACATGAGTCCAAGAGCTATTCTGCGACATCCAGGTCCCTTTCGGCTATTTCCCTCTGAAACTTCAGTCAAAGGGAATGAATGAGATACGAAAACAGGAAATCTAGAGTGAAATGATTAATGAATAACTCAGAGGTTAAAATGGAGGTCGCTTTATAGATGCAAATGAACAGAAACTCCTGCGTGAAAACTGAAACTGCTTGATTGAGCCTCCTCAAACTCAAAGGCCCACAGGCCTGATACTTCACCTGAAACTAGGGCGTTAAATAGAAGCTTTTCAAGTTCTAAAAACAAGAAGCGTGAAACGAGAGAGCGAGCCGACGCTTCGGCAGGCTGCCGCGGTACGAGGGGAAAGCTTCCACCGCGCCAGAGCGTTTTCCATTTCAGCATGTTGAGAAAATGAGCCGGCCCCGCCAGAAAAGGATTTGTAGCTCTGCTGCAGCGGCCGCCGCCCCCCCCCACCCCCATACATGTGAGCGCCCGGCTCCACCTAGCAACTATTCGGACCACTGAGCGGGCCGAGACAATGCGGCGGGCGAGCATGTGCCGCTACATAGCAAAACAAACCCGGACGGACGGCGATGCGCCTTTAATAACGGTCTGGCGGCCGCTGACATCGGACACCTGTACAATGGGCTCGCAAAGCCGAATGAAACGGCCTCGTGAAAACAGGGGGCTAGCCCCGCGTCTTCTTCCCGAAGCGAAGCCGCCGCTGTTTAGATTACGGGCGTTATTAGGGGTACAAAGTCGGTTCGTCGTTTGCTGCGTTTCAGGGCCGCGCTCTGTAACTGCAGTGAGAGATCGGGCGTGCGAGTGTGCGTCCCGAGGATTCACAGAGAAATTCACTTGGGCTTTTCCGCTAAAAAGCTTGAGTTTCTGATAACCGCCTACGAAAATACAGCGGCTACATCAAAAAGTGCCCTTTCAGTACGTGTCCATCATGGTTAACAGTAAGCTGTCATAACTCGCATGCAGGCCTATAATCAACAATGTACAGGACAGAAATAGCCTGCTGTCTCTATTTCTGATCTTCTGCCTGCGTGCTCATAGCACTCCAGAGCCCCATCTCCTATTACCAGGGAAGAGGGAGAGAAAGCGATACCATGCACCAAACTCATCTTTATGCAAAACATGAGGCTCACATCCAGGAGGAATGAAGTCATACTCAGTCAATCCCTCAGACTAATCTAGCAAGCAACCAGCCTTGTCTAAAGGTATACTATGCAGGTTTTTTGCGGCCCTTCTCGACTCTGTGTTTGTCTCCTTGTCTCCATCCTCAACCACACCCACATCTCCGTTGAGGACGCCCCCTCGAGTGCTACAAGCAAAGTGTCAAGCAAAGTTCATAAAAATAATATTCGTTTTAACAATATTTTCCACTGAGCACACCCCTTAATGTGTGAGAACATCGTATGGTATGGTCCTATGGTAGTGCAGCTATTTTGTGCGTTTCCTTATTCGGTATTTAGCTTTATATGCCTTAGCATGGTTATTCTATAATATTTTCACGTTAAAAAATCCTGCATAGTCTGCCTTTAAAGAGCATTTCCGCAGAGCACATTACACAAGGTTAAGCACATTAGTTTTTGAGAGGCAATGCAACTTATCAGCAAGTCATTCAATAAATAATGAACAGATGCTAAGCTAGGCCATTTATTCATGGCACATGGGTATATTTCTCTTACTCTTACTATGTGGCCTGAGGAACTAGATCATTGCAAAGGGCCAATTCAGACTGCATATCTATGAACACTTCATTACTTTCAGGAGGTAGCGATTGTGCTTGGACAGAAACCGTAACATAAGCAGGGAGGCTCCACGGCAACATTTAAGTAGTGTTGCGATAAGCCCACCTTGTTCATTGAAAGAGGGGGAGACGGAGTACACACACCCCACACACACACACACCTTTTTGTTGAATGCATCCGATACGTAAAGCTCATTTTTGACACCAAACACCAGTGCTTTCAACGCACAGTACAGGAGTGTGCAAATCAGAAATGCAGTGCGAGTCAAATTCCTAAAACATAACATAAACTAACCACAGAGCTGCATAAACAATGTTGACAAGTGTTTATTACTAATGTTAATTTCTGATAATGGCCCATCTGGTAACACCCCATTCATCCCTGCTGGACCTGACCTGCTGGCTTCAACAACTGTAGGACTACAAAAGACTAGTCAGTGCTCTGATAATCAAACAAATATGCAGAATTACAGCAGAGAGAACTGCACTTCGCTGTTAATCAATACTATTTGAGTAAGTTATAACAAGTAGCCATAATCCTCCGAAATACATGTCAATGCCTAATTGTGCAACGAGAGGCTAGAAGTTAAAACCAGGAAATAAGCTGCATCTGCTACAGAGGCCTCATTCAATGCATCCTGCAATGCAAAACAAGCAGGGCCACACAAAGCAAATCCCACACAAATCTGTCTCGTAAAAACCTGCTCAAAATACTCTGCTTCCCCTTTCCCCCCCTTTACACGTCAAAGTCTATCCACAGGAGTGCCTGTATGCGAAAGCGCAAACTGGTGACTTCCTGGGAGTCCGATGGGAGTTTGTACCAGCTCAGCCCTAATATGGGCAAGCAAACATAACCAGAGCTAACGGGACAGCCGCAGCAGGGCGGAAATGGCGTTTTCCCTTCGTTTGGTCTTCCTTGCGTGGAGGAGCAATGCCCTCTGAATTACTGACTGCAGAAAAACTGCCCCAAGAGGGGAGATTCACCTGAAAATGGATGTTGAGAAAACCGGCCAGTCCACTTCAAGTGGCTGTACCAGGGGGCTGTGAATGCAACCGACAAACTGACACACAGACACTGAGGTCCCATTCATCCTTAACCAAGTACATTAACCCTTCCAGGCAGAATGTGATCTCTGCTTGTTTACGCTATAATTTAAACCCACTTCCTAGGCCTAGGAAAGCCCTGCCATGTCACTTAAGGAGCATGATTAATTGGCCTGAACCTGCAACACTGGAGATCTTGTTCCTGATAGAAGCTGCCCGTCAGACCAGCTCGGCTTGCAGGAGATGAAGCAAGTGCAAAGCTTCTCCTGGGTGTCTCTGCTGGAGGTATCGGTTTCCTCCTGGAGTTTCACCACCCCTGTCTCACAGTTTACACTTTGAGACCTGGTCATCTGATTAAGGTGACAGGAAAAGATGAGAATTTGAAAGCTGTGTCTCTGTCCTATAAATACAGGACGCTGTATTACAGATGCTGTAATGGTTATTACTACTACAGTGGACTTGAGTCTAATCTAAGAAGATTTACACAGGACACACTTTAAGGAAAAACGTGTTTCAGGTAAAGACTAGGGATGTCCAGTCCACCTGTAGCTTCTGGACTGAAATACAGCAAAAACAGCTTACAACAAACTAAGTGTCTATCTATATATTTTTAAAAGCTATATATAGGGCTTCATTGATTAAAAAAAGAAAAAAAAGAAGTGCTATATATAGGACGGTTTTATATCAATGAAGCACTGAAGCCTACCTGTGGAATGCTGGTGGTTAGCACCACAAGTTGTATTTACTAAAAAGTGAAAGCCACAATAACTAACATTTTGAAATATACACTGTAGCTAGCACGGAAATGATCCCACCCACTCTCAAAGGAGGAATATGACGGTTGATCTAATAGCCAAGAAATAAATATAAAAATACGTATAAGGTCACACGGCCAGGAGTTTTTAAGATCCACTGCAACCTCCAAGCCGCTAACATTACGATACAATGTGCATGTTGACACTAAAAAGCCACAGGCAATACTGTTTTTACAAGTGTCCCCATCCCCCCTCCATTGAACAAAGGTGGGTTTAAGTAAATCGAATGACACACGTAAGAAACGACAATCATTGTAAAAGCTACATTTCTTCTTTTCGTACATACATTTCACCACGTATTTACAACAATTTCGCATGACATTAGTGGGAAGTCGTTTGCTGACCCGAGTTCCTAAATTATACTAACATGATGTTTTTTTTCTAAAGTAGGCTACGCATGACCCAGGGGGGGGGAAACACCTTCATGGCAAAACAACAGTAGCCACCTAGCTAGCCTAATTATTGCTATAATCCAGACAGGCCATGTCACTGTAGTGGGCTGTCAAAGGACTGCATGCGTCCACTGGTCGTGTCGGAACTGGCTGGCACGCAAAAGTTTTGGATTTTTATTTCCGTTTAGCTAAACCACTTCACAGCAAGTTATAGAAGTGGTTGCTAACTTATCAGTGGGCTGTTCCGTCGCCCTATTCTGCATGGGGGAAATAAATGTTTCACTGCCTTGGAACCCCGGAGGAAACTACTGTAACATAGCCGATAAAAATAAAGTGCTTATACTTCATACTTTTTCACACTTAACTAGCCTAACAAAAAGTGTCCAGCTACCCATCTAACAACTTATATACGCATTGTTTACAACTCAAAGCTAGGTGACGATGCTGGAGTCGACTGTAGCTTGCAAAGGCGATACTCATTTCTCGGCAAACATTTATACCGCATTAAGTTTTCCAAGACCACGGATCCGATAATGGGAGTTGGAGAAATAAAAAAATATCACATTACATTTGATTACACAATTTAAATGTACAATATGCACTGAAAGTGAATGTAGGTGACTAGCTAACTGGTTTGATAAAGATAGCTAGCTAGTTAGCAACTTCTCCGCACTCGAACAACAGTTAGGATATTGTTTAATTATTTTCCAGGCCTCAATCCCTGCTTCCCAGGCAACCCTTTGGGAAAGGGGGGAAATTATGTCTGAAATCCATCGAACATAAAATAACTTTATCGCCGACCGGATAGCCGATTCAGTATGCCTTTAAATCAGACAGATATATTTTTAACAGTACTCCCCAGCTTTAACAACATTTATTGCAAGAGTTGTTAAGTTTTCCTACCTGCACGGAATCGGCCGCCATCTTGGCTCTTAACTTTGAATCAAACTCAGCGGAGAATGGGAGGTGAGCCGCTCTAAAAACAAAAAAAGTTGAGCTGCACAATTTATTCCCGATTTATGATTCCTTTTTACGAGTTAAAATCAAACCATCCGTATCCCAGGGACAAACCCATGGGTCATCCCGGAAACCCCGGACTTTCCATGGCGATGTTTTCTTCTCTCTGATTTAGCCAAAACCAAAAAATAGGCTATGATTTTAGAAAACCCACAAGTGATTAAAAAAAGGCGATGTCGTGGACTGTTCAATTGCAAATGAGTGAAAGGGGATAGTTTACGATAGCTAGGCACTATAGCAGCGCCCGTCCTGAGAAACTAGCATTACACCCTGCTCCCAAAGCCTCACTCCCAACCAGGTTCAATTCATACACTTTTTGTCATGTGATCAGGCTCCATACCAGCAGGACGTTAGCGAATTTCCCAAAACTGTCCGGCCGCAATTCATTATGTTTATGGGAAGGATAGTTTTATACAGCCAGAGCTCTTAAACGCAAATGTTTATTTATTTATTTATGTATCTATTGCTGTGTCATTGGGATAATGTTAACATTTTGCTGCCACCGGTAGGCTATGTTTTAGGTCCATAGCATCACTGTGTTACTATTCATTATCCATCTTCCCGCAATCTGCAGCAGCCAGTAGTTTATTCTGCATGAGAAGGCATCAAGAAATTCATGTAAGTGAAAATCAGAAACCACCGCAGTTGTTTTATCTGACATGGCACTTCTTTTGAGCCAAAAGCCAGAAACTTCCTGTATTAACAGTTATGCTTCCTTCCCTGAAACATGTGTTGCTCTATCAAAGTGATAATCTTTTATCTTGCTTTTCAACAGTTTCGGTACGTACCACTGCGCAGGACATTATTTTTGAACAAAACTATTACAAATACTTTTGCTAATATCTATGAAATAAAAATGTTTATAACATTAAATTTAAGATTATGAAGGGATATGTTTAATTTTCATCATAAAGACATGCCATTGTTGTCCAAGTACCAGGTATAACACCTGTTAATTGTACCATCTTAATTGACTTTGTATTTCAAAGAAAAGCGCCATAGTCTGCCAGGTGTCAATATGATTAGTTGGTTGTCAAACAGTGTAAATCAAAATTATTCTTAACCTGTTTCGCATTGTGAAACTGTAACATGACAGTTTATTTTAATCTGGGGAGCCTGGTTTTAATTAGGCAGAACCAGTCTTTGTTGTTATTTGGATAAACTATCTCATAGAATTTCTGTGTGAATTCTCATTATGACATTTTGTTTCCTGTACTCATATTTGCATTTAGTAAAATCCTGCGAAATATCACGCCAGCACTGGCTTGTTCTTCATGTTTCAAAAAAAAAAAAAAAAAAAAAAAAATATGCAAAAGATTTAAAAGAAAAGACTGAATCACCTTAGGATATATCAAATGACTGAACATTCAGTCAGTAACTCTCTAAGTGGTTTTTGAAAGGTCACTTTATCTTTATAATAAATATCAGAATAATTAGTGTCATTTTGTAATAATTTTTGGCATATCTCAATTCCTTCTTGAATATGCCTAAACACAGTCTTTGTTGTTGGTCCTGCACAGTATTTCATCAAAGTTTGCATTTAATCTGTGCATTTAGCATTTTCTGTAAATGCTGCATGAAATCATCAGTGTTCCCAGACTGATTTCTCTTTTAATTTGCCGTTTCTGGAAAATGGGATTGTTAGAGTCCTCCCCCTAGTGGGTAAGTAGCATTAAGATAAGAAAAGGGCCGGTTTGTTTAGCAAGGTTAGTAGCTATCAGGACACTGTTTATTATGTATTTGTTGTTATGTTATATTTATATATTTTACATTCATATGTAAATTCTCCATCCCCCCTGTGGATTTCCCCACACTGGTACTGGAGCTGTAGGCATAATTCAAGGATCTAGCTATTTCTTTAGCTGCACTTCAGAGCATCGAACCTGCTGTTGAATTACAGTTGTGACAACCATATAGGAGCTGAACTAAAAATAAATAAATAAATATTTTTGAGATATGAATTTCCAGTCCATATCATAACCTGTGATGTTTCTGATTGCTTTGCCTAAGAAAAGGATGTTAAAGAAAACAAATTTACAAATGGTATATGACTGTTTTCCTGTCCCAAATGAAGTCAACATTCTCCAGAAACTTTTGAAGGAATTAGAGAGCAAAAACCACCCACATTAAATTAATAACAGGAGGCAATGAGTTACAGAGTTAATTTCTTGTCATTTGCAAATTTTTTTTTTTTTTTGCTTATAAGCATATAATTAGAAACAAATAGGTCACAGATCTACATTGAAACAAACAGGTGTCATTTGCTTGTCATGAGCATGTCCTGAACATGTGATGGGGACAGCCAAATTAGTTTAGAGCTGTTCTATGCCAGGGCCACCTATGACTGTCTCCTACCCCATCTCAGTCTCAGATTTTCTATTGAACATACACAGTGACAATATTGGCTCTATTAATTAATAAAATAATATGTCTAATAAAAATGTTCTGATTGTTATTTTGATCATTATTTTGGAGTATTTCAATTTTTTTCTTTTTATATTTATAGTATGCATAGCTGTATGAGAACTTCCAATGGATGTAAAAACATATACAAGACAAGACAAGATTTATGAGTAACATTGATGATATGAAATGCATTGTGAAAATATCTATCCTGATTCAGGACATATTCAGACCTGCTCTTCAAGCCATACCTGTGTGATGGTCTGTCAGTCTGACAGAAGGACTAGTGACCTTCTGGAAGGTCAGCCTAGGTCACCGTGGCATGCAGTGGGAAGAATCTGGTAATCTCTTTATAGCTGCCTGGATTTTGCCACTGCATTGGGAATCTTGGCTGTGAAATGAGAGGCAAGGTGCAGACCTAGCTAGATATTGTGCCTCTGATACTGAAGAGACATTTTACCAAGTATCAGAGGTTCTGCTGCACTAACCTCTAAAGAAAAAAATTATTTTCTTAGACCCTATTAGTATATCTCAAGAGTTCACATACAGTCAGTGAAAAAATGGCAGAAGTGGCATGGCTATGTGATTGATTGCAAAAGGCAATAGCACTGCAATATATGTTGACCAGGGACACTTCCAACTGTGTGTGTTGTGCATGTGTGTTTAATTATATTTTATGTATTTATATTATATTACTCATTAATATTCTAAAACAGGAAATTTTCCATTTGGACTTTAAGAAGTTTGCATTCACACTGCAGTCAAATGCCTTCAAACCACCTTGCTTGTTATTATTGCCTGCTGCAGAAGTCAGGAAAGGAGAACTTGATAATATATATCCTTCCCTATTAATTTAATCTGCCAGATAAGACTGGCATGCCTGGGTCCCTGGTTGTGTTCTGTCTGGTTGATGAAAGACAAGACTTTAACTGATCCTGATTTGGCAGGCGATCCATGGTTATCTGGACTGCACAGTTCCTTGTTGTTCTGCAGGGAACCTTTCTTAAGAGTAACTGTTGAGTTAAGTGACCTAACCTGATGGCACAATTAATTGCGCAACACTGAGTTAGCCAAGTGTGTCAGAGCATAAATTGCATGGATGAGATTACGCAGGTGCCTTGTTAAATTAAATGGGACTGCCATGGGTTGAAGTCTGGTTTGTGTTTGCTCATAGTCTGACTACGTAGATTGTAGAATCCGAACCTTAGAATACATTAGTGCCTATGTTTCTTGTGTTCTTTTTTAGTATTACAGTGTTCCTCATGTTCAACAAACATTGTGCTCATTATGATGTCAGCAGACTCTGAATTATTGGCATACAATTGTCTGTTAGCATTATGCAGTTTTTCACAGTTAGTGAAGGGAGTTAGTGGAAACTGTTAAGTAAGGCATATGTTTATCAGAAAAAAAGAAAGAAAAAGAGCGAATGCAGTATTTTGGTCACAAGAGGGCGATAAAACACCACAAGTTCTCTTAATGACTTTTTTTTCTGATAACTGTTTTTGTAAAACTCATAAAACCTTTCCATAAGCACCAATAATTTTTTATAGATTACAAGAATAGGAATGGAACAGATCCAGAAATTCACAGACTATGAATTCAGTCAGCTATTACATATTTAGCCATTACAGAATCATTCTATGAAATGAAATAAAATCCATAAGATAGGCTATAACATACTTTTAAAAAGGTGATTGTAACCATATTCACATGAATTAATACAACATGTCTGAATTAACCTTTAAATTCAGAGGGCACACAATTTAAATAACTGGACAAAAACAAATAAAAATTATTGCATGAATGGCGGTACTCAGTTTTGGATTTCTGCTTCCATTGCAACACTATCTTTCCTCGGTGTCTATTGCATTCTCCATGACATCCACACATAATTGCACACCATCTACAATCAAGGACTGCATCACCAATAGGCCTGTATCTGTTCCTTTTACTTGGGACTGGAGTAGAAACATTCACAAGCCCTGTTAAATTGTCCGAAATTGACCTTGCCGTGGAGGATGCCAGTGTGTTAGTGCACAGTAATCAAAATAAACTTGGCATAATTGCACTCCTGAATAGTATATGCTCGTAATACCAATCCTGAAGAGTATTTTCTGTATATTTTGGGGCGAATTGTTATTGGTAATGTTTTCCTTCTGACTTCTAACTTCTGACAGAACACAGAATGAGCTTGTTCTATACACAGACACACACCTTCTGGTCAGGCTGGTATTAGAAATGAGAATGTGGACACAATTAACATACCTGGTTAAAGACTGGCTAAATTTAAAAAAAATTAAAAAATCATAATGAATAAATAAAACTTACATGCTACATTTTGGGTCTTCAGTCGTCAGTTTTAAATATGGTTCTGGCTCACAAGCTCCCAATTGTTAAATGAAGGCACAATATTTCTTTGAACTGATCAGAACTTAATTTGGACTATTATACATGTGCCATTACATGTATAAGTTTAAATAAGGAACACTCATTGGTACATAATTTTATTTTTTACTCAAGTTTCATGTGTAAATTATGAGCTCTGATTTGTGTAATCTGTTATGTAAAGAATTATTGTATAATATATAAATAAGGAGAATGTTCCAGAAGCCGAAAGGTAAACTCTTTGGTATCTGAGGTATCAATCAGCACTCACCCTCTTGTCAAAGAACTGTAAGTGTGTATCAGGGTCTTCAGTTTCTCCTGTGATGTCTCACCATCACTTGTGTTTTACTTGGTGTATAATTTTCCTGGCAGCCTTGAAATGGGCAAATTGAAAATAGGTTGGTGGATATATAATCTATTAAGTCATCATTTGTAACTGTTTGCTGAAAAACACCTGTAGATAATTCTGTCAGGAAGATATTGGAAATTCCCTAAGGACCATTGCTACTCATGTGTGCATCGTAGAAAGAAGTAGTGCTGCAAACGGTTGAAGCATTTTATATTTCTCGATTAGAGAATTCAACATGTATTGGAAAGTAATTATTATGCTACTCACTCAGCTTGGGAGGCTTTTATGAACAAACCCTATAGAATGTGAAATGGCCGCACGTGTGGAAGAAACTGTCACACATTCACTTACATATGATCAACTGCCAGTAGGAATGGACCACAATGATAATGAACACAACAGAATGAAGAATAAATTAGAGGTAGCGACACGATATCTGCGGTGGATTTAGCAACACATAGCTTAATCTGGCTGGAATGAGACGTGGCATGTCTAAATGAACTGAAAAATGTTTAAAGGTTTGCGATACTAGGAAGATGAGTCAGTACTCAGGAATTCAGAATGCCTGAGGAACACCTGGCTGGACAATGTTGAACCTCACTCTCAAAGAATTCCTCACAGAATAGTTTCTGCTAAGTGCTTGACTGGAGGTATTTTTACCCCCCACACAAACAGTACTGAACATTCTGGATTCAGTGTAGCTTGTCAAGTGTCACTTAATGCAGTGTTTTATCTTTATTTGTGTGAGGAGAAAAACACACCATTACTGAACCGGTCCAGAAATTGCTCATCTTTCTTAACCCCTTGTCTCATAATATTTACCAACAGGACACCTGAACCCAAAGCATTGCATAGAGTGGAACAATCCATATTTCTCTTTAGCGATTTAGCCAAGAGCAGAGCTGTTCATGTGAATTTGTACGTGGCTCATAGGCATATATTCATTAAACATTTAGCCTTAACTTTGGCTTACAAATGAAATGATTTTAATTAACATTTGCATCTTTTTCAAATTCATAGTCGAAAACAAAACATTGATTGAATCCTAAGTTTCTTTTTCATACTGAATTAATCACGATGACCCTTTTTTTTTATCAGGCTTCTGTTGAATCAATCTTGTCTTTTTCCGTTGTGTCATGGTTTGCAAATCTGTCTCTGAACAAGACCAGGTTAAAACCTAGTATATGGCTGGACCTAACACACGTGATCCAGCCAACCAATGGTGTAACTTCATAACTCGGCCGACCAATGGTGTAACTTCATCACTCAGTCACTCAGTCACTCAGTCTATCAGTTCTTTACTCCTCACAGTGTAAGGTGTGGACTGTTCCCACCCATTAAAAAATTAATTTCAGCTTCTTCCCCCTGGCCCGGTGGTGTAGGGGTCCCAGATGAAAAACAGAGCAATACAGAAATCCTTTTGTTCCCGCAGCTATTTCACTGCTAAACCAAACATAGCATTTGGCATTATGGACATATGCGATTTACCCCTGTGTAAAATGCATGGCCTCCGCTGTTTTTGTGTGCATAAAATCACTTTCTTATGCATTTTTATAACTTATATCTACTTTATTCTTATGATATTTTTTGTTGCATTCTATTGTTGTATTGTTGTGACAATGGAACTCTGGAACACTGAATCTCTCATCTGAACAAGAAATTTGCCCTTGGGTTGTAATAGAGAAACTTGAACCTTGATCGTTAAAATGTCACAACATTTTTTCAAGCTTGTCATTCTGTTTTGAAAGTAACCATATTCTGCTTTTGATATTGTTATAAGCTTTGCTTTGTTTCCCAATGTCTTGCCCTAGATTTACAAAGGATTTGCTTGCCAATGCTGCATGTTCCACATAGAAGTTATGATTTTAATAATTAGAAAATGTCTCTTCTCAGAGACTACACAGAAAGCACAATTTTATATGTATGATTATACATATAAATTATATAATGATTATATTTTATTGGTTATTTGTTTCATTAAATTTATTCGAAAAGCATTTTCCTTCCTTATATAGCTGGATGGTATTAGTTTGATCATGAATATGAATTACAAACAGAATTTGGAACAAAGTAGACTTATTATAATGTGGTACATTGTTTATGTCTGTGGTTGATATGATAAGGGGCGACATAGCCCGGGAGGTACATTACATTACATTACATTACAGGCATTTAGCAGACGCTCTTATCCAGAGCGACTTACACAACTTTTTTACATAGCACTTTACATTGTATCCTTTTATACAGCTGGATATATACTGAAGCAATGCAGGTTAAGTACCTTGCTCAAGGGTACAACGGCAGTGTCCTTACCCGGGAATCGAACCTGCGACCTTTCAGTTACAAGTCCAGTTCCTTACCCACTGTGCCACACTCCGTCCTTAGCAGGTAAGAGCAGTTGTCTGGCAGTCGGAGGGTTGCCAGTTCGATCCCCGCCCTGGGCGTGTCGAAGTGTCTCTGAGCAAGGCACCTAACCACTAATTGCTCCCAACGAGCTGATTGGCACCTTGCATGGCAGCCTTTCACCATTGGTGTGTGAGTGTGTGTGTGTGAATGAGAGGCATCAATTGTAAAGCGCATTGGATAAAAGCGCTATATAAATGCAGTCCATTTCCCATTTAATATCTGAGAATTGTAATCATGAATGGCCTCATCTATGATAAGCCAACATGTTACAGCATATTCTATATTCCGATAATGTATATGAAGTGCGTGTAGCCTGGGAACTTGATGTAATAGCTCAGTGAGTTACACGTAGCTTCACAAAAGAATGTAGCTCAGGGTTTATAAAAAGCTGCCGCTCTCTTTGCATATTCCACCTTTGCTTTATTCTAGAGTTACAGCACTGTTCACAGTGAAAGAACAATGTGTTGAATGCGCATTACTGCATGACATTCTTTTGCTCCCCATAGGCAAACTCTCAAAATGAGTAAGTGTTCATATGGCCCCTCGGGGGCAGTCTGCTTACTGTTCACCCCTGTCTTCATCACTGGAGCTCAGGTCCCCCGTCGTCTCCTGTGTTTAGTCTGAAGGTGCTGATCTTGGGCAGTGACCGTGCCCTGTGTAGGCTTCCATTACCAAAAAAAGCTGCAGTCACCCCCATGAGAGACACTGGATCAACAGATTCAAACTGCCTACATCCAAACAGTTCCGAATTAACATGCTGCGGGGACCAGGAGATGGCATGCAGCCTCAATACTAATAGAACTTTAACAAACCTATTTCCTTCAATATACAGCCCACACACAGCTCTTCTGTGAGCTAGCTGTCGCCTAATAAAATGAATCAGTCAGTCCATACTCAAGCTGTAATTTAAACCCATTGACTTGTATTTTCAGGCACCTTCTTTTCTTTCTATTTTTTTACAAACAGTGTGTCATACAGTTATATGAGTCTTTGACTCTTTTCTTTGATGTTTTTCCTTCCTTTCTCTAACATTTCTTCATTGACTTTTGCCATATCGGCAGCCAGACTGTATATTCGGACAAAAGACTTCGTTCAACTTTAGCAGTAGTGCTGTCACTTATCCAGAGAAATCTTAGATCATCGTGCATTCCTTCTGAAATATGTAAATGGGAAAAAAGTTGGGTTTGCTACTAATAAACAAGCACATTTGCATAGAGAAACCTTGGGCAATTATGTTGAAGATGATAGTTTGTTTCCCTTACGATTACATCTGCTTTTGCTTTTTTATGAAATATTGTTAGAAAATGAACCTGGGGAAATTATTATTATTATTATTTAAATTGGATGTACAAAGCTCAAACCCAGTAAGTGGCCATAATAAAAGATATTTAAAATAGCGTACTATGTCTAACCAAACACTTGGCCCTTTTCTTTTCCTAAGCACCACCCCTAAGTGCCTTTTAAATTCTATTTATGGTTTTTGTTTTAAAATTTTCAGGAGCAGAAATATTAACAACAATCCAACAAGCAATGGATCATTTACAAACATGCGAGCACATGGTCAGTTTACATATTTTTGGCAAAATTAAGAGGATGTTTTTTGTATGTGGGGGGGGGGGGTGGTGGTTGGGGGGCGGGGGGTGGTTATGGTTAGTGATGATAGATCCATCGAGATATGTAAAAACTGGAGACAGCTTGATTAGCATTTGTATGTGCAGAAAAAAACACTGTACATGCATTATAGGGTGCTTTCATTTAATGCTACAATTACTCCGCCCCTCTGTTACAATTATACTGCCTAGGCCATATGAATGGAACATTGGGCTGCTTTTGCTTTGGTTTAAATGTGTGTCCGATTCGATTAAGTTATGAATGTAATTGAAATGGGTAATGAGTACTGGCATGTCAAACTGTTTAAAGTTAAATTCCATGGTTCTAAGCTAAATATTATTGAAGCAAATGAGCAAAATTGAAAAGCTGTTACATTTACAGTTACTCTCCCCTACTTCTGTGCTGCTCAGAAAGAACAATTGGTGCCTGGAGATTAGTTAGTTCAGTGTGAAGATTTTTTAGAAAAATTTAAAAGTACAGTACTGTCCAAGACAATATAATTTTTCCAGGGTAAATTCATAGTTTTAAATGGAATTCAATGGGGACGGTGGCACCAGAGGCTAAACTGCAGCACCTCCAGTAACCACTGGAGTTTACAAGCTTCAGTGGGAATGTTAATCCCAGGTCCCCTGGCCTGGTTTGATCTAGGGACTAAGGGGTTAACGACAGTGGCAACTATACGGAGGTTGCGCCGCTCCAGTTGGGCTCTGTCCGCTCCAACCCACAACGCCCATGGCACTGGGCAGAGGGAGTCGGCGCACGCTCGGCGGGTAGGCGTCGGCGCAGTTAATCACACCCTCCCCCTCTCCGTGCCGATCCGAAAGAGCAGATTAATCAGGGAGCCGGGCCTGATGAAGTTTCGCCGTTATTGTGCCCAATTTTAGCGACACCTTTTATTATCTTCATTATTCATTTGCAGGGGGACCGGCGTCAATTATGCAAATGACTGCGCGCAACCTTTCGCAGATCACTTCATTTGCCTCCATTGTTTGCGGAAATTTAATTATTAAGTATTATTACGCCCGCAAGTTTTCTCCCATTTTCCGAGGCTTAGTTTCAATTTGATTTCTCCTCCAGCTGCTCTTCCTTCCCATCTGTGCAGAAAACCTCATCAAAGCGGCTCTGGCATGAGAAGACCAAATAAACTCTCAATTTAATAATTTTGAAGTAAGTCCCTTATTCATGGCCGCCAGCTCAAAGCCTCTATGGGAAAAAGACGGGGCGCATTCAATTTAATGAGCCGAAATTGAATTCAAGTTTGTTCAGAATTGACTTCAATTAAGCCGAGCCTTAATGATAAATTAATCTCGCTCTCCCTCTCTCTTTATTCCCAGGAATTTGTTTTTCAAAGCCCGTCCCTGGCAGCCACAGACAGAGCCAATAACGAGGAGCAATTTCAGCTAGATCCCTGGACTGATAACCAAATTAAAGCTTTTATAGTTAACACATTCAGACGAAATGGGATGTACCCTAAGCAGACATTTTAATTTCCATTCACTGAAGCGGCCACCGCGTCTCTTCAGAGGAGCACTAACTGGCAATTTAAATATTGTCATGCATCTTAGATACAGCGCTAATCCTTTTCACCAGCTCCTAATTGAACACACATTTCAAGGTTTAAAAATGTGTGAAATCTGGGGGGTTGGATCTTCTAAGACGGAAATGGAATGAGCAGATGTTCGCTCCCTCTCATTTACAGCGTGCAGGGCGGCCTTATCTGGAAATACAGGACGAAGATAGCACACAACAGAATCGATTGTATGTGTCTATGGTGCGCTATTTGATAAGAGATTCTATGTTCTGTGGAGAAGTGAATGCGATGGTGGAACAGAGGGAACAAGGCACCTTTTCCGGGCACAGGAAATTCCGCTGCCATTCTTATGAGACATTTTACGAAAAAAGCAAGAAGTCTTCACGATTCTCCGTGTCTTGTCACGGGCGATTCACATGGCTGTGCGGTGCGCAGTGTCACGTTGCTGTGTCTACGTGGCTTCACGTTGGGCTGCTTGTGGCCTTGAGTCAGGGAACGCCAGCATTTCTTTAAGTGCTGTCAGTGAGCGCAGTAAAATGTCCAGCGTTAATTCAGTTCTAACAGACTGCATAATGGGTCCAACATAACGTTTTACTGTGCTGTTCTCGTGGAGCACTGGAGCTGTTTAGCAGAACTGGCCCTCAGGGATGTGCGCTGGTGAATATATAAGGTGAAAACAGTCTTGTGTCGTGTAGGTGTGCATGTTTGTATGTGTGCGTGTGTGTGTGTGTGTGGGGTGGGGTCTTCCTGCACATGTGAGCATGTGGGAGGGGCTGAGGGGGGTTCTGTTATTTGAGCGTAGAAGAATCAGAGACATGAGGTGAACTCGTGGCGCTCCGTGATTGGCTGTTGACATTTTCCTGTGCCTGCGCGGCTTGGCGCTTTTTTTCGCGTGACATCCCCGTCGGTGTCCCCCAGCGCCAGTCCGAGAGCAGGGACGCCGGCGTGTCCAGCAGCCGTCCCGACCGCGGCAACGCCCGCGACGCTGGCTGGAGGGAACAGCTGTGTTCGTTAACGAGGCCGTTTCATGAAGCCGCGAGGCACCCGCGAACCGCCCCAAACGAATCGCATTCATGAGGCGGCCGCGGGACACGCAAACGAGGACTTAATGAGAGCGCATGCCATTACAGTAATTAACACTGCTCATGTCACTAGCTGTCAGCCTCACAGAGCTTAAAGAAGGTGTCTGAACTACAGCGTAGCTGCAAATGCAGACCTGTGTCCTGTGCATACGACCCTTCACTTGAATCCTTTTCCAGAACATTCTGCAGGTTTCGATATCTGTGTGGCTCTGTAGTGCTGGCCGACTGAGAATTTTCCCATGAAACCAAGCCTGTGGAACATTTATTTATTTTTCCTTAACATTACTTGCCCTTAATTACGTTACATGTAAACCGAACATTGAGGTGGGGAAGCTATATTTACTCTGTCCCCTGGTGTTGGGAGTAATGAACACATGAATCAGGCCAGGATATATATACCTTTGTATGAAAAACAGACACTGCATAAAACAGACCATTAAACTAATATTTTTTCAACTTGTATGGTCTTTTGAAGTGGCAAGGGTTAGCTAAATCCTCTCACAAAGGAAATAAAATTTGCCCAAGCCAAACTGAACCTAAAACCCCTATTTGGCAGCAACGGAGATTTGCAGTGTCTCTCTGTGTGTGTGCACGTGTGCACATGTGTGTGTATGCGTATGTAAGCGCTCATTCCACTGCATTCCACTGCGAAAAGTTTTGTATTTTGGGCTCGTTTTAATTAGCACTGATGTATCACCAGTCATCACCCTGCCAAAGAGCGTTCATAGACTGTGGGTGTGGTTTGTGGGAGTCCCATCCTTTGAATCTAAGGCCTAGACTGCAGTCATGCAGATAAGCCATTCTCTAACCCAGCCCAGTGAAAGCATTAACTGTGTTCCTCTCCTTCTTTGGTCTGTACCAAGTGAAAGACATCGAATTGAGTCACAGGAGAAGAGGCACTTACTTATGCTCATTTTTCGCTGTGGTTTTAATGAGTTGCCTGTGGAGGTCAAGGTATGCATTGTGCAGGTATGATGAGAGTCAAGGTTCACAGGAAATCACGGAGATGTACAATATTTCCAACAGTGCTCTCCCATCGACTTAGCTAAGTTAAAAGAAGGGAGTATTAATGAGCCGGTGCTGAACTGTATTATGTTTAATTAGTTACTGTTTATATAATGAGGTGTTCCTTTCTAATGCAGGGACATGCTGTGAGTAGCACATCTGCAAGAATAACCCACACAATCGGCGGTGTGAAGACCCACAGAACTGTAAATTAGACTTTCTTACGCAGAAATAAATTACATCTCAATGTCTTCTCTAAAGCTCATTAATTAATTCCACTGGCAGAAAGGTCTTTTTCTTAATTTCATGTTCCATTAGTATAATAAACACAATCTTGAGTTGTCACAGTGTGATCAGTTTAATGAATTATATTTACTTTATGGCTTAAAGCTCTGGTAATAAATGAGAACTATAAATATAACTGTACGCTTTCTTTATTAGATCTCTTTATTAATTCCCACCAGGGCTGCGGAAACAGAAGTTCAGTTCAGAAGTGCTCGGTGCTTCTTTTCTGCGTGTTTTGGTTTCATTTATTCACCATATGGAAAGTTGTTGCTTCACGCTAATTTCTGAAATTATCCGTGAGTCTGGACTAATGCTGCACAAACATTTTTAATTAGAAAGTGTGATCTTGTGAACAAATGTGCATAACATATTTACTCCTAAAGTGTTTATATGCCTTTCAGTGCGTGTGTGTGGACATGCATTACTATCTTTGTGAGAACCAAATGTCCCCACAAGGATAGAAAAATGAGGAAAATTATGCAAGGTGGGGACCTTTTGCTGGTCCCCACAAGTTCAAGAGGCTGTTTTAGGGTTAGGACTTTGGGTTAGGGTTAGGGTTACAATTAGATTAAGGTTAGGGTTAAGGTTAGGCATGTAGTGGTTGGGGTTAGGGTTATGGTTAGAGGTCATGGAATGAATGTAGTCAATGGGAAGTCCTCACAAGTATAGTAATAAACTCTTGTGTGTGTGTGTGTGTTTGTGTAGAAGTAAAGAATGGGACAGAGTGGTGGGTTGGAAGCAGTATGTTTAGTACACTTGCGAGATGTGCAGCCTTCATTAAAGCAATAGCAGGAGGAATATCTGTGCCGGTGAATTTGTTATGACCTTGTAAACCAGTGGCCTAAAGGTGAGACATGATTAGTGTTATTGCAGAGGACAGATTCCTCATTATCTCTTTCTTTCTGGTTACGCAATGCTCCTCATTTTCCAGTTGGGTCAGTCATAAGCAACATAATCCCCTTTTCAGCCACAGCAGTGCTCATAATGATCAGTGTTTGTGTTGCAGGAGCTGCCCTCGAGAACTCTCTAACCGTTAAACTTCGGGTACTGCCCCGGAGTGGTCTCCGCTTGTTTGCAAGTCGCCAAAATTAACTGCTTAATGCGGGAAAGGAGAAATTAGGCCTCCTGACTTGAAGAGCAGGAATTGCAGCTGAGGCAAATGAACGGAGCAAATTAGGCTGGCTGAGGGATGGGCCGGATTTATTTTCTGAACCCCGGTGTTCTTTTATTGGTCTATAAAACCGGAGCCCCGCACTTCCTCCATCTCTGTTTGTGCTTCATTAAGGTGCTAAGCACTGTATACAGGCTGGCATGGGTAAGGACTCTCCCTACAGGAAATGAGACTCACTGCTCTTTTTAAAATGTATTTATATATATTTTTTCACAGGCAAACTCATCCTCTCTATGGCCTCATGGGATGCATACTCCAAACTTTCTTTCATTATTTTTGTAGGTCCTCAAATTAACACCATTAAATACAGCATGCCGGCACTCCGCACTCCAGTGCATGAGTCAGCCTAATGCCCAATTGCTTCCCATATGTTTCTGAATACTGTCACATGACCTATTGATCTTGGGATGAACTCCAAAATGCCTCTAAAAATAATGATAAAAAACAGATGGAAATGTTCCCCATGGTCCAGATAGAATACCAGTCACCCTTTTCCCAAATGCAGGGTGAGTAAGAGCTGAGAATAGTCATCCAGTGAGGGAGGCATTCAGCAGCTTGGACTTTTTCGGACTCATTTAGCAATCAAGGCTCTTCTGGTCAATTTTGTGACTGGTTAAGCAGCTGTCCTCCAGCTTAATTCCGGTGCAGATGGACTGCGAGGGAAAAGAAGCAGTGGGGGCGGGCTACATAAATTTTGGGGAATGCAAATCCTCCTGTTGTGGGTCAACTTCCAGTGTATTGTTCTCTTGCACAAGATATTTAACCTGAATAGCTTCAGAAATATTTAGCTGTATAAAGGGGTTTCATATATAATAATGTTATCTGTGTAAGTTTCTCTAGATAAGAGTGTCTGATGAGTGTAATATATCATTTAATTTCCAGTCTGATGTCATGTAGATTTCTTTAAAGGCTCTATCAGTTTGGTTATCAGTAGATAACCAAACGTCTCTGAGATCCTCAACTCTTGAAACAGATGTAAAAGGAGTGTATGTTCTCTGAACAGCACGAGCGCTGGCAAGTGCAGTTCCCCAGCCTCTTTTGCTTTTCTTTTGCTCCCTTTCAAGTGGTGCATGCAAACTTTTGCCTTGTGGAATGTGACAACACACACACACATGTAAAAACACACACAACCATCACCATACACTTCAAAACAGAAAACGTTCCTCTGTGGCTCAATAAAACAAATACAGAGATAGCTCCCTGTCTGACAAGCATGTTTCTAATATATTAAGAGCCTAAATCCCCGTAGAGGATGTTACACGCATAACTATCAAGTGGCAAGAGCACTCAAAGACAAAGCCAGGAGAGGGTCAATGGAACAGGCCCTTTAAGTGCCTTGGTAACAGTCTCCATGGTGCTCTGAACGGTGGGGGGGGGGGGGAGTCAGGACGTACATTATCTGTGTGCTTCTTGAACTCTTTTTTTTTTCCATAATGTGCCAAGAAAATGTGCAAGCAAAAAGTGGAGCAAGTGCGCGTGTCAGACGGCGAGTGAAGTGCCTCACATAAAAAACCATTAGTGTCTGCCAGATAAAGACTGAGCTGCAGATCCTCTAACCGCGGGGTCTCAGGGACGAGGGTGGGGGCGTGCGACCACTTTGTTCGGCACGCATTTCAGTAATATGCCTGATGACAGCTGAAAGGCAGGGCCATTAATTAATTGATTCCCCCATTTGCTTTATTAGAAGCGCAACGGCAAACAATGGGAAGTGCTCAGGGCCAGATTATACTGATGCTTCATGCTGCAAAATGACATTCCACCTGTCCCATTATAGCACCTTGACATGTCAAGCAAGCTCAGCTTTTGACTGAACAAAACATAACTAGCACCAAAGAGGCATAGATTTTTAAAGTTAATAACAGCACTGATAGGTTCCTATGTTTTGAGGCTTCAAAAAATGACAAATTATCCTTGAAATGCAGTGAATCAGACCTTTTGGCACTATGAGAGATGCTGTGTGATTTCAACCTTTGAAAGGATAAATGTGCAATTTTGGCTGAAAAATCTTTAAGACTTTTTTCTATCACTTTTGAAAACAAGCTGTAAAGTTTTAGGTAAAAAGGTAAAGTTGCTATAAAGTTCAGTTAACATTATGGTCCCTCTACATATTAAGTGGGCCAAATAACTGTGTAATTAGACTTAGACATGAGGTTAGATTTACAGTTGGTTTTACTTGAAGAGTTCTAGATTAGGGCTAGTTATGTCCTCATATGTAAAACCACATATTTTGAATAGGATGGACTTTCTTTTTCATGCCACTGTATGTCAGTGCCTTATGTAAAACAATAAGGATACATGTCTGGTTGATCTATAAGGGGTAAGTGGGTAAAGGTATTGAATTTAGAGTCTTGTGAAAATGGCTATTAAAAAATTGGATCCCCAGGACTCAGATGCTTCCAGAAAGAACCATGTGCCTTTATACGAGAAATGACCTCACTTTAACATGAAGATGTTGTGGGGGGTTGATACAGAAACAATTTCCAGTAAAGCCATTGATGCTTTAAGTTCTTAGGCAGGTTATGATACCGTATAAACCCCTAGTGATGGTGAGGAGCCATTTGCTGTTAATGAGTGCAGATCAATAACAGGTAACCTGATTGTTTAATTTTTTCATTTTTTCCCCTTTTGCTCTTACCCTACTCATGTTGGCAGAAGCGCTATGGTGGTCCAACACATCCCTTTACAAGCAATTACTTATATCTAGAGCAATTAGAAAGGTAGATACTTGAGAAACATCTTCAAAACAAGGCTGATCTTTGTGGATGTGTTTTTTTTTTTACACTTTCCCTGGCTATTTTGATTTTTTCAGTGGAAGAACACTGCAATGTAACAACAGCACTCATCTTGGTTTGGAGCCTGGTGGGGTCTGCAGGAGTCTGCTGCTGCTCTTGGCCTTGTTCTGTGGTGTGGCTGGTTAATCCTGAACCAACAGTTGCCCACAAATTCTGAGCTGGCCCTTATTTCCTGCTTATTTGTGAGAAATCCACTTTTATAATATTCTGAAATACTGGAGGTAGGGGGAACACACTTTGCTATAGCTGTTCTACTGATCAGCATCTGAAAAATGTTTTCATATAAAGCCCCATTCCTGACAACATCTTTTAATGGTATGTTCGAACATTTTAAAACCTGTTTGCCTTTATAAAGTAGATTGGTCTTTCAACATTCTGTCTGTTAATTAGTGGCTTAACTTTGAAAGTTCTTTATTGATTCCTCTCCGTCTAATACCCAGGGCTCATCTACTTGGCAAATTTGAATAAAAACTAACGCTTTCTATTAAAATTTAAGTATAAGAAAATTATTGGCTGTGCTGTACGGATTTCAGCCATTTACGCCCCTCTTGCCAGCTGTGATTTTAGCACCTCTTTTTTCTGTGAAAGTCATATAATCTGTGACCTCACATTATGGGGTCTGGAAGCAAAGGCTGGTTCACTTTGGGATTCCCCATATGTTTTCAGGTTTCATTTTCTCAACAGACCACTCAGTATGGTCTACTATTCAAATAGGGTGGAATTAAAAGGTGCCTCATGACCCATAATGAAAATTATGGTTGGACACGCATGTCACATTAACCATATTAGGGTCACATTTTTCTCACTGCTGCCTTCAGTAGTTATTGCTATCTTCTGTTACACCCAAATGAATCAATTTCATGTAAATGTAGGCCTTCAAGACTACAACGCAGGCTTACTGCGAAGAAATTGTAACAACGTTGCGAAGATGTTCCTTGTTCACTAGGATGGAAGTATGTTGTTTACCCTACGCCATCAAGAGCGATGCCTTGCCTAACGGGACACATTGCAAATCACAGGAGCAGCACTGATAAATACGTTAAGATATCTGCTCCAGGACCACATTCCAAGGGGAGCATGAGGAATAAACTTGCAAACAAAAGTGCCCGCAGTCAACTAGCT
Source organism: Anguilla rostrata (assembly GCF_018555375.3). Lineage (NCBI taxonomy): Eukaryota > Metazoa > Chordata > Actinopteri > Anguilliformes > Anguillidae > Anguilla > Anguilla rostrata. The sequence goes on from NC_057938.1 coordinate 8,918,039, forward strand.
CTCGAGGACAAAGGAGTTGCACCGCGTATTGCATATTACTCAATGCCAGCTCAGATATCCATTGCAAATGCGGTTGGCGCAGAAGGGCAATCGATGAAGCCCTCCTGTGACAGCGTTTGAACGCATGAACTATGATCAGTTTACTCGAAAGTCCGGCGCTGCTCCTTTGTGGCCAGCTCTTTACTGGAAACAATTGATGCTTTGTTGCCCCGAAATTAATACTTCGAGTTCATTAGCCGGATCAGATATTCAATAGATGTGGGCTGTGGTAATTGTGTTGAGGGTAGGGAATGACAAACATGGACGACCCCTGCTCCCCCCCCGCCCCCCCCCCAAAGTCCCTATCAGCCACTGCCAGGTCTGTCTCATTTTAAAGTGGAGCATGGTACTCAAGCTGCAGTAATGATAATAAGCAGTTGCCAGCTGAAACTAATTTACTCCTAATTTTGATATTGAGTTGACTTTCGCCCTAGTGTCTTAAATGGAAATATAAATATAAATGGTACTAGTAGTAGGTACTACAAATATTCAGGCCCAGATATACAGAGAAGGCAGTTGATTTTAACGCTCCCAAAAATGGATTTAAAGTTGTCCATTGAAAGCAAATATTTGTCTAACCTGATAAAAAAACAGCCAATGACCCAATTCTGGTTTGAATAACCCCTTCATGCTATTGTAGTTATTTAATCATTTGTAATTCACAAATTAAACAGAAAACCCACATTAAGTGGGGCCTAATTACTGTTGTACATCACATCAAACACATTTTAAGCTCTCTGAAGACCAAGATTTTCATTGCTATTCCCATGAATAATGATGTAAATGTGCACACTGTGCATATGTGTACAGCTTTAATCCATATTATTTGTGCTCTTTGTCCATTGCGGCATATTGCTCTGCTTGGTCTTTAGATATGATTGACAGGGTTAAAACCAGGTCTGTCTAGGTGAAAAATGTCTCAAAGATGAATTGCTAAACAATTAACAGCGAGTTTCTTTAGAGTCTGTGCAAGGCAAACACAAGGCCTATTCATAGTGGCAGCACAGCATGGCCCAAATGCATCTAATTAGTGCAGTTTTCATGAACTTCATCCAAAATCACCTCTTTAAAAAGTGACTTAATGGGGCTCGTTAGTTTGAGGAATATTTCTCTCAGCTGTGTGTGAACTGTACAGTCGATTAGATTACAGTCCTCCATGCTCCCAAATGCATTCATGCAAACTATCCAGGGATTTATAAATACTTAAGCTACATGGTGACTATCCCAGATGGCCTATTCACATCAGAAAGGAATCCATGTTGCATTTTCACGTTAAATCCATGTACATAAAAACATGTAATTGTTTGGACACATGATTAACCTGTTCTCAGTTTAGACAGACAAGCTGCGTTTTGTCCGCGTTTGCGTGTGTTTGTGTGTATGTCTGCTGTTCAGGGACATATGGCATCCACAAAGGACAAAAAAACCGCACTGGAATTAGACATCGGAGTGTATCAGCACAGGCTTGCGAATTAAGAGCATTTAATAACCCAACCTCAGAAGTAATTTGGGCCTTTTACTGTAGCTTTTCTCCCCCACCACTCAGATTTTTCATTATTCAGTGTTCGCATGCGTAACAGCAGGCACAATGGATTTTGATGGCATGCGGTTTTAGCAAATGGAGCTATTTATTGGCACTCCTCGTTCACTGTGCCGGGCGCCTAATTCACTAAGCCACCGCGCAGCTGTTGTTAGCAATTTCACGCCTTTTTGTAAATTGCATGTGGCCACTGATAATGACCTATTTCAGCATAATTTTTAACCCTGTGAAACAATGTGTGACTTTTGTGGCGAAGGCAGCGGGTGAGAGTAAGTTACATCAATAGGCAAAAGAAAAGGTGCTGCTTGCTTTCGTTTTTTAAAAAAATATTTACTTCACATCCTTCATGATCGCAGCTTTTTATAATAAGTACTGTGACACATGACAGCAGATTTACACATGATGGTGCTATGTAAGGGGTTATTTATGTAAACGCAAAGTACTGTATTTTACACAAGCCAATAGACCCTAGATAGAGCTAGCTTCCTTATAAGAAAATTTCTCCCACAAAATTCACACAATAATTTGAATGATAAACTTTGTGTAACTATGAACTTCTTTTCTTAATGTACTAATGTTAAAACCTCATACAAACCTTTTCATTAACACTTCCCAATCATTTACGTAACAACATATAACAATTGATATTGTCAGTTAATTGAGAATAATGATAATCAAAGTCATACAGATGTAAATTAATTTCTGTGCATTTGTTTCCACAGACACCTTCCTAAATGGCTTTGAGATTAAACTTGAGACTGCATTTTCAAGGAGGATATACAGGCCATTCCCATACACCTCCTCGTCCTTAAAACTCCCCTCTTTTCTTTCTTCTCCGTCTTCCTCCTGTCTTGCACAATTACTGAACTCATGCCTATCACAACATTTCATGAACAGAACGCAATGACTGTGGAGTCTGTTTATCTTCTTGGCTGATGTCGGTAAGCGTTCTTAATTTCCTGACTTCTCCATCAGCGTCTGCTGGAGGTGTGAGTGTGAATACTGTTGGCGGGACCACATCTCTCAGCCTTGTTCTGATTGCCATGGACATGCGGAAAGGCCGAGATTAATATAATTTTTGAATAGCCATTTTCACAGAATTCTAAAATGAATACCTTTACTCACTTACCCTTTGAAAATCAAACAGACATATATCCTCATTGTTTTATAAAAGGCACTGACATGTACATGTTTACATGCATGCTTGTGCGTTTGTGTGCATGTGCGTGTGTGCGCGCATGTGTGTGTGTGTGTGTGATGTGGGGGCTGGCTGAATTTTGACAAATTACCCTTTCAGCGTGGGTTCATAGAGGCCTTGTGGGCCACGCCCTCCTGCAGGAAGTTGGCTGTTGTTTGCTGAGGGATGTCTGTACTTGCCTTGCGTTGCCGTCCTCTGCTGTCACTCTGAGGCTTGCCTGGCCTCATCAACTGAAAATAACCAGCCTGGGTCAGCAGCTGATTAGCTTCTCTTATGAGTCTGCATGGCACTCTTTATTTACCCTCACACTCTTTCTCCAGGAGCTGCACTGCAGCTGATTGACATGCTTTCATGGGCCCTCCAGCCTGGGCCTATGGAACAGGCCTAGATCAAGGACAATCATCAAACTGGACCCACAAGTCGCTGTAGTCTCTGTTGGCTTGAAGTCTTTGTCCTCTTCTCCTGTTTTATAATCAAAGAGAGGCCTGTGCCTGAAGGTTCAACCCTTGGGTCTGGATCCCAGGTGCATACCGCTGTAGCACATTTCTGTAAGGTACCCTACCTCAGTTTCTCTAAATAAATTATAGGTGTATAATTGACATGTAGAGTGCTGAGTGCTAACCACTGTAAGTTGCCTACAGGACAGCTATTTTGAAGATGAATAATTTAGAGGGTTGCATCATAATGCATAACATGTGTGTTTCTATTTGGGTTTTCTAAGCTATGGGCCATACAACTCTAAAAACAGTTCACTTGGTCATATCACAAGCTGTGCAGTAGTGACCTTTAAATCAGATGGTATGATTCTTTGAACTTTTTCTTTGAAATTCTTTCATGCTTCAAGCCTTGGAGAAGACCTTCCTTTTCCAGTCAATCCCTGTTTGCAGGTTTCATGCCTCTCTCAATTCCCACTGCCACTCCAGTGTCAAAAGAGGAACCGCTTTTCGCATTGTTTGTGTGTCACATTTGCTGACTGAATTGGCATCTGAAGTCTTAAACCATATCTTTAATAACTTGAATTCCAATTAAATGAAAGTGGGTCCTTTGGATGTCAGCCTGATCATTTTATTCAACATATGAAAGTGAGATGACTTTGACTCAGAAAAAAAAAGATGAGATGTTGGACAGAAATTACATTTGAGCTTTTAATAAGATCTTTAAAAATATATAAAACACTTTGCCAGCATTTCCTTTTCTTCATCAAACTCACAGGCAAAGGAAGATGCTTAAATGTAGAAGTAAGCAAGGTTCAAGCATTATGCAGGTGTTTTATTTTTTTCCTTTGAAAGGCTAGATGGTGCTGCTCACTCTATTTTTTAATGCACGTGTAATGACAAGTTCAGCTGACTGTCTATGTGAACCCTCCATTTTTACGGCATGTTACACAGGGAGGAACTCTCCTAGAAGTCGGTGGGCCGTATTTTGATGACACAAAAGCCGTCGCTTGCACAAACACAGCCGGTTGTTAGTATGTTGGAGCAGTGCAGGGAATGGCATTTGTGTCAAAGCTGGTGCTTTCATTTCTGTGTTTTTAGCACTTGCCCTTGGTGGGTGTAAAGGGGGGCTGGATGGGCCATTTGTTGGTTTGGATAAAAATGCATGGTGCAGTGGTATTTTAGAAGACTTAATGGGTCTAAAAAATATGCAGCCAGAAACCTTGTCTTCGCACTATTGCATTGCAATTAAAAAAGGGCTCATTGAGTTCTCGAACAAAAGCTTAGTCTCCACTGACACACATACTGACTCTTGAGATAATCCTCCCTCTCTAAAGGAACAAAATTATATTTAAAAAGTTTCACTAGCTCTCCTTCATTATGACTACCAAAGTGGGGAACATTATCTAACTGTATGCAATGAGGTGTGGACTATTTAACTGCATGTTGCTGTACTTCAGTTTGGCTCTGTCTGACTCAGAGCAGGTCTGATGATTTCTGACAAGGTTTTCTCTTATTCAACCATCCAAATCCACAATAAAAAAAAATAAATAAATAAAAATAAATTAAATAAATAAATAAAATGTTTGGAGCCTGTAAAATTTAAAAGTAAACTGTAACTAAATTAACAATAATTAGGACAGTTAGAGCACTGCTCCAGGTAAGATCCAGTGCCTAAATAGAAATGTTATGTATGTAATACATGCTCATTTTCTAGTGACCTGTTTTGATCTTTGACCTCTTATGAAAACTGTTTAGTTTGTTCTCCCACTTTTTAACATAAAAATGGTTTACTTTCCAAAATTATATTCTTTGACAGTTGCGCTAAGAGATGCCCCTTAGTCTCACTTGTTTTTATCAATTGAAAATGTGATGCCTTTCCTCGATTGTTCGCATTTTCAGCAATAATCAGATGTTCAAAATGTGTAATTGGGTTCACTACTTCATATAATTTGGTTGACCGAAGGTAAGTCCTTCACGGAGATTCACGTCTTTGAAGTTCTAATGGATATATGAATCGTGTGATGTAAAGTACGCTAATTTTAATAGAATCATGTGCTTTTTTTGTTTTCACCTCTCTGGGACTTCAGCTGTACCTGCTAATCAATTAGGACCAGCGTTAATGGAGGTTGCATGTAATTTCTCACCAGGCACTTTGAAAGAGCATCACAGTAAGGTCCTAAGGCTTCCCAAAGGTCTCAGTGCCTTTTAAAGTTCAATGTTTGATGTTGACCCAGATCTTGCTTTACTCTTTCAGCTGTTCCTAATGGAAAGATATCAAAAACCACCAACAGAAGTAAGGGAATATTTCTTTCTCAAGTACCACTCTGCATATCCAGCACTGCCTCCCGAAGTAGTTCTTCCTCAGAAATTATCCTCATGTTCAAAAAGGGCATTGAAATGCATGCCCACATGTAATTTGCAATTATTCCAAGTAGATACATCTGATGTATTTGGGTAAAATAAAATGTAATCTTGAAAACCTCAGTTGTCTGTCTACCATACAATAAATAACTACTCATTTGGGTAACTCTGTTGAATCTGTACAGACAAAGGGCAAATTTCATTCAAAAGTGGGTCTCCATTTGGGGTCACATACAGTGTATCCATTGTGTCTCCATTCCATTTCTGATGTAAGCAGAAGCAGCAATAGAGCAGAATGGATGTATTGATGTATTTCCTGTGCTGTAAGTTATTGTTAGTTTTAAAAAAAATAGGCAGCCTTGGACATTGTTTGTTTTCAGAATGAGAAATGTCCTACCCTTTGGAAAAGAATATACCATAATAGAACGGAATAGAGCGTTTGACACCATTTTTAAAATTCTCTTTCTCGGTAAACCGTTGTAGAATTTGGCTTATGACCTTTGAACCAAGACCCATGCCTTTTAAACATGTATATAGTTATATCCCTTTTGCCGATGACTGCATTTAGTGAATTACTAGCTTTACAAAAGCATCCTGGGAGGGGAGGGATCACCAGGGAAGCAGGGAGAACAAGCTGAAGGGCAGAGAAGTGAGAGAATGGGGGCAATAACAGGAGGGAAGCATCAAGAACTCAGTCCCAATGTTATTATTTGCATTTCTTCCACATCAGCACAAAAATGTTCAGAATTATTATCCGTTAAGTGGGAATAGATGTATAATTTTTACATGAATGGCCTTTTTTCGTTTTCTGTGTTCTGCTCTCCTGATCATTAACGGGCACCAGCCCAGCCAGGGAGCTCGAAACACTTCAGACTGAAAAAGCCAACTGACTCCACAAGCTCACGTTCATCACAAAGGACTGTAGAAATAGAACTGAGCTTCTTACCGGAGCATTCCATAAGTCTGATCCAATATCTGAGGGCTCCCGGAATATCAGGATGTCAAAAACGTGGCTGTTATCCTGCTGAGGTATTGAGAGGTTGACCTTGAAGCAAACACAGATCGGGAATATAGTGGGGTGGGTGTGACTGTATGAAAACAACAACAACAACAACAACAACAAAAAATAATTTTATCAAGATGTGTTCAAACAGTGTTGGTGTTGTCAGGTAGTCTGACAAAGCAATGTGTCTACAATTGCAAGCCTTCACGTCTCAGACTTTGTCTGCTTGAACTGTTTGGCATCTAACAATTTTGCGTACCTCCCTCAGAAAATATAACCTCAAATGTTCTTCTAGGGTTGATCTAAATGGACAATATCTCTGTGGTCCTAATTTCAAGCACTCAAAATTATAAGTGTTTTCCTGTCACATCAGTAGACTTACACCATGAGCAACTGTCTTGCTGTGTAACTCTGTGTTTTATGTCAGGTAAATAAAAAGAATAAAATAAACTACTGAACATACTCTTTAATGCAACTCTATGAATACTGGGTATAAGAAGCACTGCTCACAGACAATGTTGGATATCTTCAGAATACTGACCGGGGCAATACTCTTTGTTTTCCAGCAGGTGGCACTTGCCATTGTTTTTTTAATGGCTTGTACCGACACCGAAAAGGAATAGCTAATTTTAGCAGAATAAATGGCACATTTTCTCATGAATGCAGGATTCTTTTTATTAGGACACCTGATAAAGTCAATATTCCTTTACCTATGAATTCCAAGACATAACTCTTTACCAGCTCTTTTGACAAACGTTGCCAAAAATGAATACCAGACCTTGTTCATGTTGAGTAATTATGTTCAGATCTGATAACATGAATAATCCTTCTCTTATAGAGTGTTTTATTGTCTCATTGAGATGATATTAGAATGTCCATGTCAAAAGTACCCGAGTATTAGTTTCAATGAGTTTCTACATGTTATTATAAACAATATGGTGGGCAAGAGGTGACAAAGATAATGAATAGAGGATCAGTGACAAACTGACTTGTTCATGAAACTTGATCACTCAGATTTTGTCTGGAGATACTTTCTCATAAAGAGGTTTGCAAAGGTCTCCCTGACAGAGAAAAACTGATTGTGTCAAGAAGATATGGCCATTCTGGATGGCTTGTTACAAATCTGAAGATTTTGGCAGAGGGATTACAGGCTTGTACTTTCGACCAGGACCCAGACCAGACACAGGCTTGGCAGCATTCTTCATGTTATCTGTGACCAATATGGCGTAAGGAAAAATGTACATGACAGTGAAGATAAAAGTCAGCAGGGAATACTATAGTATATACAGTGAACCTTCCAAAGCTGGCTGATGACTTGTTTGAATTGTAGTTTTAATCATGTTACTGCCTGTGGCATTATTTATTAGTGGTAATGGGGTAGATAGCTTGTAAGCTACTTAAGTGCTTAGCTAAGTAGTTAGCTAATTAGGTTTGCCAGCTGACCGCAGATAGATGACCGCACTTATTTTCTCATGTGTATTTGAGTGCACATATGGGGTACTATGAAATTTCAAAGATAATGTTCTTGCCTAAAACTCAAAATTATTGGATTTGTTTTCAAGTATTGTTTCCAAATAAATGTATATTATGAATGTTTAAAATATGTTTTAAAATATTATAAAAATATTCTACCTCAATAAAAAAAACATTTGAAATCTACATCAATGAACCTCCTTGTTTCATCTGTAATATTTTGCTTGAAAATATGATATACAAGCAGCATTACACATGGAACATATTCTTTTTTTTTGTATATTTTCCTAGCCAGCATGACAGTTCTAAAACTGCGATAAAATTAGGATAGTTCACTTTCTGGAGATGAAGGAATTATAATACAAGCAAGAGAAGGAAAAATACTAGTGGCATACAGTGAAAAACTTACGTTATTTCAAGCTGGGACTTTCAAGCTGGGAGCTGAAAGGACAGAGAACTAGGCAATCAACCTCTCAGTCCAATGAGTAAATGAAGATCGTTAGTCTGAACAAAAGACAAAAGCTTAGAGCTTTGTATGATCCATAGTGGGGTGTCGAGAAATATGCCTGTTTGAAAAGGAACTAGCTGTTAAAAGGGATCATGCAAAACCACATTGAACTGTATGAGCAACAGACCACCAATACGACATAATGAACATACTTAAATGGACATCTAAGTGTCTGTTTCGTTTATTTCGACACAGCGGCCATGACGTGCTCTTAATCATGGATGAGCAGATCTGCATAATGCTTCTAAAAGCATGTAGGTGTACGCCATTACTTTCATTAGCGGCCATCTTCCCAATTAGACCAAACGTCTCACAAGTGGTGCCTGAGTAATCCTCCTCTACAGAAACCGGAGAATTTCGCTGTGATGAATGATGAGTAAAGGTAACATTTCCAACGCACAGGGTCAGGGGAGCTCAGTAATGAGATAACAAGGGGATTGAAGAATTGCAACCTTATCAATATTAAATTACCACATTATAAATCTGGAACATTAGGGGGGGGAATGACATTAAGGCAGACCCGTGCAATGGCTTAGCGTGTGTCCATACGTGTTATAGAGGCAAAAGCACAGGACAGGCCATGAATCTTGGGACTCCTTTTCCTTTCACTGTGATAAACAGACGAGCACAATTGATATTAGCCTTACATTTTCTGTGTGTATGGCCCTAGGGCAATATCATGACAGTGTGATTTCTTACAGTATATTGAGGGGGACTATTTGATTGAATCAAAGTCTCAAGTAGGATCAGCTTTGGACTTATGATATTACCCGCCACAAATATGCTACCATTCACTGTATGATTTTGTGTTTTCATTTATAGTCCCAGAGATGTTGATGAGAAGCCCGTAAACTGTTATGTTACAGTAGTTAAAATGCCAGCCCTGAAACAAATGTTGCATATCCATTTTTCAGTTCTGCTCATTGTGAAGTTCTGTTTAAAACATGAAAGGATACACAAACATGGTTTCTGAAATGGGAGATACTATCCTCAAGAACCTCGTATGCATAATTTTTCCTCTCTTGCCAGAACAGGGATAAATATAGTTGCAAATATGCTCCATAAGAAATAACAATTATTTAGAAATGATTAAATACACATATCAGAATGTTACTATTTTTCAAAAAGAATTATACTAATATAAAAATAAAAAGGAAATATCATATTTTATTGTTTGCTGCGTCTGTTGTATTTGCCTTTTTTTGTACAACACTATTAGCTAATGTAGTTCACAAGTTATCAGCTGAGTCTAGCACTTTCTGCACTTTGTTGTCTCTCTTAGGACTGTACTTATGCCCCTCCAGGGTGCAACTGCACTTCTGTTCTAGCTGTAACTCTCTCAGGGTAATACCAGTAGTCTACCAAATACCAGTAATATAATATAACAAAATAATAATTGGAAGTAATTGAAAATGTTGAAAATAGTGAATTGTGGTCTTACCTGTCTACAAGACCTTTTTTGTTTGCCAATTCTTCTGTGGGCAGTAGTCACAAACACATCCATGTCTGCCTCCTGAATTGTGTTTTTGTTCTGTCAGACAGGTGTTTGGGGGTTTTTCTTTATTTTGGTGAGAATTTTTCAGTCATCAACTGTAGTGGTCTTTCTTGGCCTACCAGGCCCTTTGCAATTACTGTGCTCGCCAGTGCTCTCTTTCTTCTTAATAATGTTCCAAACAATTTATTTTGCTAAGCTTAAAGTTTGGCCTATGTCTCTGACTGTGTTTTCTCTTATTTCTCAGCTTCATAATGACATCATCATTGACTTTCATTGGCACAACACAGGTCCTCATGTTGACAAATACCAATAACAATCTCCAAAGACTATCAAAAGAGCATTTTAAATAAAAAAATTTCAACTACTTAAAATAGTTTGCAGTGTAAGGTCATATTGAATATAGCTTCCAACCATTTAAAATATTCATAGTGACATTGTGGAAATGATTGGAATCAAGTGAAAGTGTTTACTGAAGCTAAAGCTGACCAACAAACCCCCAGTTGAGAGGAGTTGCGGGATTTACACTGCTTCAGAAGTGAAGAAGGCCGGGCAGACAAACAGCTGGAGGAACAAAGGATGACAGACCACAATGCGAATGCTGTCATTTTTTTCCTGTGTTTGGCGGAGGTCTCCACAAAAGCCTTGAAGTTCAAAGGTCAAGTGGCAGAGGGGAAGCAGGGTCAGGCATACTGTATCTCTGGGCCTCAGAGAAGCGGCAGATACAGTCGGTTGTGAGCCAGGCAGCAGTAATGAATAAGTGCTCTAAGCAGGATGACGCTAGGGTGAATGAAATTTCTGTAAACTGCACAAAGCCTTTGGACCGAGCAGCTTATTTGGCAGACGCCATTGGAAACCTCTTCAGCTTTTTCCTAAATTTGGTGAGTTCTAAGCAGAGGAGCTTATTCTAAATCAGGCTATGTGCTTGAGACAGGGGATTCTTCAGGCATGAGATCTGTCATCCTCATTACTCTTACATGGCCGCCACCTTCAGAACTGCATGTTCTACTTTAACCAACAGGAGCTTAACAAAAGGCTAAAATTCAACAATTCAAACTTACAGAACTCATCAAACTGTGGGGGATCTGGAGGGCAGGATGCTCCTGCAGTACTTTCCTGGGGAGAATGTAGATTCTACTGTAAGAACTAATCTTTCCTTCAGACATCAATATTAGAGCCAGACTTCACTGCAGACCCTAATGCATCAACCAGACTCTACTGCAGACTGTAATGTGAGGACCAGTCTTTACTGCACACTTTAGTTTAAGAACCAGACTCTACAGGAGATTCTAATGTAAAACCTAGATTTTACTGCAAACCGTAATATAAGACCCTTATTCAACAGTAAACACGGATGTAAAATACAGACACTGATATAAGAGCAACACTGGTGCAAACCTAATATCAGCTACAGACTTGAGTCCCTAAGACTCAATGTCTGTGAAAATAATATGATTGGCTTGGGCATGGTATACTGCAATTTGATTGGCACAGCCAATTCAGGCACATGCATACTCAGTGAATAATGAAATCACCCTCAAGTAAATACTTCCTATCCAGTTGTTACACAGTAAAACGTTCAATGTTAAATTAACTCCCTGTTAGACTATTATAAACTTGATTAGAGTTGAATTAGCACAGGAAATTCTATGTAGTATTGCATGGTTGGAGTTGTCCTCTTTCACGGCAATAAAACAATTCTCCCAAAATGGATCAAGTTATATTATACTATATATAGATTTGGAGTTATGGCATATTATTTTTGTTTTGATAATGAAAGCCAAACAAAAAATGGGTGTAATGATTCTAATGTACTGCTTGTGTACTGACTGGTTATGTAAAAGTATGACTTAACAAGCCTAGCCTACAATTGCCAGTTTATTGGCAAAAACATTAAAGTTCATATGGCATAAGCCAGTTGGTCTGTTGAGCTGTGCTAAGCTAGTCTTTCATGTTTGCGGTTGTTTTTACATGATCTATTCCCATGGTTCTCATGTTTCTTTCAACTATATATTTACAAAGTAACCACTAACATGACAACAATTTCAGGATATTACTAAATGAATGGGCTGCATGAATGAAACCTTGAAGGTTTTGGGATCTTTATGGTGAGCTTCAAACATTAAGCAGACCATTTGTATGTTTTCTCTGTTGGGAATGAAGAAAACTCTGACAAAGTCCATAAGGACAAGAATATAAAAACAGTGTAAAAGATGGTACTCAGTTTGGACGTAATCCTGTGATCCAACTGTTAGTTACTTCTTGGATCAGGGCTGTGCTGTCCAACAGAAGAATATTTCTCAAGCAGCTTATACCTTATAAGGCTTAGAGGTCTGCAATGGGAAGTTACTGCAGACCCTAATGTGTGAACCAGACTCTCTAGCAGACTAATTTAAGAACCACACCCACAGTCTACTACAAGAACCAGAATCTCCTGCTGACTCTGTCTGATCATACTGTAGCAAGGACTTCACCAGAGAATAACGTGAAAACACTTCAGGAGGAAAACAGGAATCTTGCAGGAATGAGTCTGCCCGATTAGTCTATGGCATGAGCTTAAAATTCTGAATTGAAGTGTTCCCTGCTCCGCAAAATTATATTGTGTCTGGGGCATTGTGGCATTAATCCACTCAACCACAGAAAGTATTGGCTTAAATTAATTATCTATAGATACTAAACCACTTGAAAGCACATATTTTATTATTCTGTTCTCTTGTGTTTCATTGTCAGATATCCTCTTAAGCAATAATTAAGGCTATTTCAACAAGCCTTTCATTCTTTCTGATTGGCATACTCACTGAAGTATAGTCTGTATGCACTTATGAATGTATGCTCCACTCAGACTCGACATTGTATTTCAAACAATTAGACAGAACAAATGGCAGATTTAAGTTAATCCACCACATTAAATTAATTATTAACATTAATTTCAGCCAGCACAAGATAGTTTATTCTGATTGGCTCATCATAACACTACAGGGCATGTACATCTCAGATTGGTTTAAGCCCACGGAATACCCGAAGCTTTTCTCAGCAGGATGCATGAAAGTAGTGGGTAACTTAGAAGGGCATTAGCTCTGGGATGCTGTTAGATGCCTTAATCCGTTGCTCATTAATCCATTTTATTTGACTGCTTGGATCACGCCAGAGTGTACTCCGGCACTGCATAGCTATGCCCTCTGGTCCCGTTGCTAGTCAGGAAAAGTAAACAGTCTGCATTAGACTTCAGAAAACCTGCTGAAAATCAATAGCATCAGCTGAAAAGCAACTCTACAATGAAATATACAGTAAAACACTGGAATTATAATCTAAAGTAAAACATTGGCATTATAATTTAGACAATGCACCACGTAAAAAAAAAATATATATATAGGGAGCGCCACTCTGCCCCACACCAGAGCATTCTGGGAGGCTGACGTGAGCAGAGGACAATGAGGCTGGGCCCATCGCCTGTCCGCATCTCCGGGTCGACGGGTCCTCTGCACAGCACACGAAAGCCAATCTAGCGTTTGAAACCTTCGGCTGGACTGTGGTAAACGTGAACGGTGAGCCCTAATTACAGCCCTCTGTTGAGCCTCTTCAGCCATATCACCCCCAGGCTGTTGAATACACTGTAAGATACACTTTAACCAGAGCCTTCTATCCTATTTTTTGAATATTAAAGTGTGGTAAGGTGGGCGTGGTTTTTGCGTTGGCTGCAGAGAGAGAGTGGGCGGGGCGGCTCTCGGAACTCTGCGCCACGGCTGTTGGGGTTTATTAATCAGCACGGATAGTTAATTGTTTGATTGATTGACAATGTGCTGATTACCTCGACAGTGAGCCTGGACGTTTAAAAGCGGCTCGACAGAGAGAGAAGGAGGAGAACTGGAGGAGGAAGAAGAGCTGACGGGCAGTCAGCCGTGAATTGTAACATACCTTGTGTATTGTGTATTGCGTATTGCGAACAGAAAGCCGCGTGGCGGCCGGAAAATAAAAAGACGCAGTCGCGTCCTGAAAAAGAACTTGTCTCTCTCTCATCTCTCAAACGAGCGGTAGCACTCACTTTGCTACATAAAGATTTAAAAAAAACAACACTGCGAGAAGGCCTCTGTGGCCCACGGTGGGATAGAGAGATCACCTGAGAGTTCTCTCTTCCCGTTTGCTGGAGATGAATATGCATGCCAGTGGGGTTCTTTGTCAAACAGTTGTGAAGTAAAAACTTTTTATTCAGATTTTTTAAAATGAAGAGGCAAATTACCCAGGCAGAAGAGTGAATTTTAAATCAAAAAGTTGCTGTTTAATGATGTGTAATTAAATGAGATCCCATGTTTTTAACATTGCATTTGCATTACAATTAGTTGGTGCCGACAAAAGTTCACAGCAACAGTCTCTGCCTTCAGACTGAAATTTCTGTTTTTACAGTTTGTCAGTACCTAATTTATTTTCAGATGTTATGAATTAATGATTTCCAAATAGCAAACAATTAAGGCTTGTTGTCCAGGCGTAACCAGTTCTAAATTGGTGTTGTTCATACCTATGTTGAACTTCAAATTGAACCTAGTTACAAGCAACAATCTATAACACAGTACTGTACCTTGGAGAAATTTCTGTCTATTCCAGATTAACAAACCAGGCCTTTTTTATGCCAAGAATGGTTGTTTCAGTTACACCTGTGATTCATCCCTTCTCTGTACATGAGCTAAAAATCTCAGCTCTTTCATCCTCCAGCCAGGCTGCCCAGTAAGTGCCCGCAGTTCTAAATGTTCACAATGTCACGTGTTGAAAGACTATGGTAATAGGTGTTATTGGCACTCCATACTACACCACAGTAAACCCTTTAAATTATCAAGAGAACAATGAACTTTGAAAAAAAATGCTATAGCACTGTTTTCCTTGATAGGCTGCCTGTTGATGTATTTGAAGGGTAGGCATCTATGTGGTTTGAAAAGTCATCCTCATCATTGTCATTGTCATCATCATCATCATTATCATCATTTTAACTCAGGCTCATGAGAGATAACTGAACAGAAAGCTGTCCAACAAAATGAAAACAAATTTGTAAAAGTCCCTGGGTTGATGAGTCCAGCTCAAGGACTGATCCTTGGTGCAGGGACTATGTCTGCAGCTGAATCCTGACCACCAAACCTGTGCTGACTGTGGCTGAGATAACTAAATGATACAATACCATTGGCCCTAACATCTCTCAAAGAGGCCATCTTTTTTCATTTAGAGGAAAATTAAAGGGTTCATTTTATAATCTTGTTTTACTAAGTGTCATTAGTCAACTTGCTACCAAAGCTAGCATTTTACTTTCAGATATTATCAATTTCCCAGAACAGGCACTCTACCATGCATTTTAATTATATTCCTCCCAAGAATACCTAACTGTAACTAATAGGACATTGTCTGGGTCTTTGTCATTAGTATCTGCTTTAGCACTGACAACAATCCATTTTTAACAGGATCCATCACAAAAGGGAGTCACATAGTCCCAAATTCACAATTCTGTGTATTTTTCAGAACCACAGACTGAGCGCAATGCCGATGTGACAGTCTAAATATTTCCTAAATGAAACAACAAGATAGATGCAATCTTCAAAAGCAAATAGTACAATGACACTGTATGTGCAGCTAATGAACCATAAGTAATATGTCACCATGAAAGGAAATGCATTTGTGGAAGAAAAAAAAGAACCCCTTTAAAAAATGTAACTGCATTTTAATATTTGAAATAGGTTTTCCCTTGCCATATTTTTCTGGCTGAATTAGTTGGTTCTGACAGCAAAACTGTTTCAGATACACCATTAACATTGTCAATCATCTTATTTTCTGCCTCTGTCTGGTGGTACATCCATATATTTCATCATCTGTTTTGCTATCAGTGCTTATTTGAGAATGTGCACATTCTAATTACCGGTAGGTATAGTCTCTAATATATTAAATATCTTTCCAGATCCTGAGGTTTTGCATCACTAGACTGAGACTCTTTATATGAAAATTCATTGATTCAGTTGTCAACATTTTTTAAATGTTAATTTCCCAATGAAACGCAGAACTTTTACATTTCCTTTAAGTTGCATGTGAGTGTTTGTGTGAGCATGTGTGGGTTTGTGTGTGTGTGGGTGTGTGTGTGTTTGCGTGTGTGCGTGTGTGTGTATGCGTGTGTGTGGGTGTGTTTGCGTGTGTGTGTGTGTATGCATGTGCATGCCTTACACTCCACAGGGTTTCAATCATGCCTCATTCTTTAAGTTAATTCCAGCAGCCTGAAACTTCCTAGTAGCCATATAGAGCAAGGTAGCTTTTTCTACCTGTGGCTTCATTATATAGAGAGATGCATGCAATGTACAGAAATTACGTACTGAACGCTTAATATAGTAGCACAAATTGTGTACTTAGTTATTATTGTGAATTTAGTCAGACCCCCACCCCAATACATAAATAAATAAAATAAAATAAAATCAACACATTTTTTATGGTTCTGCAATTATCACAGCATTGTGGTTTCTGAGTGATACACCCAACTATGGAAAATGTTGTACCAGTTTAGCATAAGAAGAGATATCTCTGGGTCTATTCCTCTGCAAAATCAGGGTTCTTCTGCCTCACATATGATTCAAGGTTTTGACAGATCGATCCCTGCATTGACTCCAGAAAAACGACCAAAACCATCCATTCACCTCGGAATATACTGAAGTAGGGTTAGTGCAGAGGGCTTCTGGAGTGTTCTGAAATCCCTGTCACCATGCACCATGTGAGAAATATGGTCAAAATACTTTACATAAAAACATATGTCTTAGGTCAATAGAAAATATTACGAAGTCTTAGCTTAGTTTTTTAAAAACCCACACTAATGAGGATCAGCCAAACAGTAACATTTTAGTATTTGGTTTTTATATCTTAAATCATTTTAATATCATAGTTTTATAGCATGTATTTTGATGTACATGTGAGCAGATTTGGAATTGTGCATCCTGTAAAATGATGTACTAATACAGGCTTTTCAGTCATCTGTTAGCTGTTTGCTCCAACGGCAACGGTGATTAATGAAAATAGCACATTTATGGAGGTGTTTAGTGAGTGGGTTAGGTGTGAGACTAGATGGGTGTTAATGGTTTGCACAGATAAATCTTACAGTTTTTTTTCTTTTTTAAAGATCTACGGCTTAATCTTCACTATGTCCAGGCTGGTTCTGTACTTTCAGTGTAACATATTGGCATTCCCCTCGCAAAATAAATAAACAAAATCCTTTACAGACCATGTACCCTGTCTCAAACATGGCCGTGACTAGTCCTTAACCATGTTAACTTGTTCTTCATGCTTATTGATACAATACTATTTATTAACCCTGATACAGACCTTTCTGACTGACAATGGCCACAAAGGTGGTCAGAAAGGCCCGAGGAACATGATGACAGAGGTACATAGCTGTTAGTGCACTTATAAGAGGTCTCATTGTTTCATTGACATGAAACAATTTTGAAGCCACAAGGATTCCAGATTACCAGCCTGAATTGTGGACTACATTTCCCATAGTGCCACTCATCAGGTTCATTTATCAGTATCCATTGCCATTTAACTTGCATACAAGTAGATGACTCCTCTCTGCTATGTGGAAGCTCAGCGTCTCCCTGTGAAGTGATGGATTTCACAAAAAGTGTGATTTTATTACTTTTAGGATGGATGGATGTCACCGACTGTGGGCCTTTGTCAAAGGGATGAAGTTTAGGCTGTAACATTGCACATAATGTTGATAGAATCATCTGAACATTATTTTTCTTGTAGTGCACATGGCAGACTCACATGAGATGTTGAGGTAAAGCTACAAATATTAGCAGTTTAGAAAAGCCATCTTTCACAACTGTGGACCTCATTCACTGTAGATGCAAGTCTTGGGAACAGAGTTTCACTTACACATAATGATATATTTACTTAAGCAGTTCAGGATAATTAAATACCCTTGATTAAGGGTATAGCAGATGTGTTACAGTGCACCTAAAACTCACCATAACGGCAAGCTTTACCTTCCAAGACCGTATCATAAAGGAACACTTTATATTGGCACAGTGACCCCTTCTATTTCAAAATGACCTTAACATAATTACCTAAAGAAATTCACAACATTACATTGATTTCCTATGACACACATGACACATTTTGCTGTTATTTAAAAGAACTGAACCCAGAGACTGAGGCAGATCATTGTAAAGAGAGCTGGGTTTAAGAGACAATTAAAAAGGTTTTTAAACATTTAAATTTATTTATTCATTTTTTTGTACAACACAACTTAATAAACTGTAGATTGAAGCACCATGGAGACGTTGGCCCTGTTTTGTCCTATGAAGTAAGACAAAACTTCTCAGAGGCATAAGTTTCATTTCCCCATTTAGAGCTTCTTGGCTTCCAAACCTCAGCTGTAGGAGGTCTGCTGTTGCCTTGTCCAGATGCAGAAGAGGCTTTTGAAATGATTAAGCAGCTCCAGCTGGTTTGTAATAAAATCATGTATTTCTCCGCGATGTAATCCCCTGAAATCCCAAACTGTCAGGGCCCATTTTGGGGGTGACTGCGAGAGGGAACAACAGGCATGGCAGAGGATAGTTTTTTGGGAGTTGTTTCCGTGATCACTCCTGACTTGGCTTGAAAATGCTCTAAAACGTACCCTTCTCCGTAATCCTTTGCATATTGATTTGCTTACTTATATTTAGCTTTCGCCTTGTACTTATATGTGCAACGTTGCCTGAAAGCAAGTAGGACCGCCAATGAAAACTAGCTTACCGCGTGGAACTGTGAAACAATGCACGTGATTTCCTTTCACATTCTAAATTGCAGACTGTTCAATACAGGAAATTCAATGTGAGCTCAACAAAAGATAGGCAAAAAGTCAAAGGGCTAGACTTCCGAACAAAAGGGTTCTTGTCCTCCCTTTGAGAAAGACACACGCTGAGAGTCATTGCAGCAAATGTCCAGCTGTTTGAAAGAATATGCAAAACGAGTAGTAAACCTATGCAGGCCAACTGATAAATCTATGCATAATTCAAAATTAAATAAAACTGATTAAAACAGAGGAAGAAATTCAGTTGCGCATTGCTGTTATCCGTTCAGCATAAGAACAGATGTAATCGCTCAATTTGTCACAGACCCCATCATTTGCTGTATCCCCATAGAGCACATTACGCTTATTTTTCATTTGGACAGAGGCAGATCAAGCCAGGTGTTTGGCAGCAGCGGAGTGTTCAGGTGTAACTGCGGCGATGACGGGGACATTACAGGAAGCGCAGATGAAGGATGAGGCATGGCGAATTCGGGGAGCGGGGCGCCCCCTTGGGCCGCCTCCCCAACGCCAACCCTGCTGATCGGACAGGTGTGTGCGCCTCTCAGCCAAAATGTTAACTTTCACTTCAGCTTTATTTATTTATTTGCTTGTTTGTTTAGCATATAGGAATGATGATAATTGGCCATAAAGAGAAGTCATTTTTTGTGGAATGCAGTTATCAATTCCCTTTACAATTTGTGTCAGATCGTGTTGCTTTGTGTGCCTAGTCTTGTTATTTTCTTCCAGTGAAGGAAATTGTATTCACACGCACACAATGACAAAGCATGCTGTAAATCTGCCGTGACTTGAAATACCGACTGTTCCTTGTTCATTTTTGCCATTTGATTTGTAAGTTTGATAGCATTAGACATTCAAAGGGCAATCAGGCATATTTGTCATGGATCAGCTCATCATGTCTTAAGCCCACTAAACATTCTTTATCATCACTTATGTTTATATTCCAATCAGGTGGTGGCATTCAGGCTAGGACTTCGATTTTGACTCACCCACGCTAATGACACATAGACCCATCGCAGTGCAGTGTGAGTGGGCAGAAAGAACAGCTCTTGGTCAAATTCCTTTATTTCTGAGTAGTAATCAGGTAATTTTGAATTAACTCTGACCACAGAATGGTTGTTATTCTGATTACAAGTGATTATGATCTAAATGAAAGGGGCTGTAGATTAAAGTCAAGTAGACAAGGAGTAACATGGCAAAGGA
The DNA here is from genome assembly GCF_018555375.3 of Anguilla rostrata. Taxonomy (NCBI): domain Eukaryota; kingdom Metazoa; phylum Chordata; class Actinopteri; order Anguilliformes; family Anguillidae; genus Anguilla; species Anguilla rostrata. Next base: position 8,938,099 of record NC_057938.1, read on the forward strand.
TAGATTGCTCTAACTTGTTGATTTAAAAAAAGAAAACAACCCTTTATGGCTTGCTCAATGTAAATAGTAGCAACCTTTTTTAGAGCTTATTTTAAAGTATTTTGTCCATTACAGGTGCAATAGGTTATGTTAAACCCCATTTAGTGTCTACAAGGGAGAACTGCAATCCACAAACAAAGCATTACACCACCTAGCTAGTTGGTCTTGATCAAAACTCCGCCCACGTGAGTGGTTGCCAGATTTCTCGCAACCTGTACCTTTGTGCACGGTTGTACAGTGGGGAATAGAGTATGTCGTGAAGCTGGCTATTGTAGTATAGAAAATATCAAGCAATGTGTCGTGTGTTGGACAAGTAATGTTAGATGTCAGGCTATTGTTCTATAATAGCTTATGTTAGTCTTTCTACATCACATGGTTTTATATTCTGAATTGACACTATTTAGACTATGAGTATGCATGATAAACATGTCTATTTTTGAAATAAACATACACAGAGAATACATACACAGGTCAAAGTGAAAGTGTTGAAAACTGGGTCTCAACATTCACTGAAGAACAACATAAAGTACAGAATATATTCATGATTCAACCCCCACCCCCATGCCCTACCACAGATACACGCATACACAAACACTCAATAATTTTTTGCTATACTTGTGGGGACTTCCCATTGACTAGCTACATTAATTCCGTAACCTCTAACCCTAACCATAACCCCAACCACTAGATGCCTAACCTTAACCCTAACCTTAACCTAATTGTAACCCCAACCCAAACCCTAAGTCCTAACCCTAAAACAGCCTCTTGAACTTGCGGGGACCTGCAAAAGGTCCCCACAAAGCGCAATTTTCCTCATATTTCTATCCTTGTGGGGACATTTGGTTCTCACAAAGATAGTAATACATGTCCACATACACACACACACACACACACACCTTGTTGCAAGCTATCTTTGAACACCATCATTTCAGTCCCAACTCTTACTTTGTCAAACTGGAAGCTATCATTCTCCGCCAGTTCATTCCTTTGAAATCAGTTTTCCAGTAATCTAAATCCTGCATGTTTACCTTCAGCCACCATACCTTTTCATTAACAAATTAAGTTGCCTAATAAATGTTTTGGTTTCTTTCATTAAAAATTTGGATGCAGAAAAGACAGCCCTTTGTCTGCAGATTTTCATTTGTGCTCACCAATGCTTTGACTCCCTGTGAGTACAGTAGCTTCAGATAAAAATGAGTCACAGTTTATATATTTCAAATTTTTAAATAAGAGGAATAACAGTCAAAGGCAAACAGTACAGCTTTTTAAATGCATGCACTCTTTCAAATGATAAAAGCCAGCAACCGCCTGAATGTGGTGTTATTGATGTGTGTTGACTGTAATGATGTTGGATCTGATCCAGAATGCAGCTTGATGGCTGCAAATCTAAAGAAACTATTTTGGACTCTGTTTTGGACAGCTTATAAATATCACGAGCACCATCCTTTGAAGATTGAAATATCAAACCGTCCCAAGGCAGGACTTAGGGGAGCAGGATGCTAGTTCCTTTGAGGGTTCCACTTCTCCCTTCAGGACATGTGAAAGAAGCTCCATGATGCTTCTGCAAATGACCTCGTCTGTTAAATATGTGTATGTTCATTACACTTCGGAATACATAGTACTGAATTTGCGTACATCTAATCGATATTAAAGCCTTGTCTAAACACTGGCCTATGATTTTCCCTGAAAAATGTTTTTATTTTTTTATTATTATTACTTTTTTGGGGGGAGGGTTGATCAAATGACTAGGTGGCTCTTCCTATTAAAAGCTGTAGAGAGAGAATGTTCTGTAAATATTGACTTTGACATGTATGAAAAAGTCAAAAGGCAAAGTCAATGGCATTCAAATAAGTGTCAGAGATACAATCTCACATTTCTCAGTGACAAAGGCTGTTGAGGCTGAGGTGTAAATCCTGAGGTCGAGGGTTTTCATTCCAGCTACGCTTTCTAGAAAGATCTTTGTTTTCACAACTGCTTTCTGAGCACACTGATGCATCCTATATGAAAATGCAAAGAGCTACTGGCTGACTTCTTATTCCCCCAGCATGAATGCCTCATGAAGCACAAGACACTGCACTTACAATAAACTCTAACAAATAAATTAACTATTTGAGAAGAACTGGTGTATCTATGTGTGTGCGGATGATTCACAGATGTTCCCACAAGCAGATGCCATGCATTTTGTTTGTTGTTTTGCTTGTGATTCGATCTCACATTTACATTTAAATCCCCTAATAGCATTATAATGGAAACATGACATTATATAATGACTTCAATAAAAAATGGTACTTGTCAGCATGGGGCTGTGTGGGTGGGAGCAGGAATGTTAAAGCAGCGGCTCATTGTAATTAGATTTTCTATAGTTAATCATAATCAAAAGGCTCCTTTTACAAAAATGGCCTGAGGCTATAGAGGGCTGAAAAAAGTAGGCTTTTAGAAGGTGGCATTTTCTCTCCATGAAAAAGAAAAGGAAAAGTAAAAAGGTGAAATCAGCACTGTGCTTATAGATCCATTTTTGCCATTAGAATTGGGGAGCATTTTGCCTCTGCCTATTGATCAAAGCAGAAAAGGTGAACTGCATTAACATTTAGGGCTAAAGCACTGGCTCAAAATGCTTCAGCAGTTCGGCACTCTTTTCCAGCAGTGATTTGGATTAGATTTTGCTGTTTTTCTTTTGAAATATTATTCTTAAGAGTTCCTTGTTTCTTTTAGCAGTGCCTGGACAATCAAGCAAAATCTTTGATAGTTGTACCTAGGTACAGGGGAGTCATTTGGGTATGGCAAGGTATGACGATTTTCATACCTTAACTTCATGGTCAAATTTTGTAACTTTCTTTTACATACTTCTATTTGAACACAGTTTTTTTTTTATTATTCATTGCAAAATCATATTCACTTGTTCACGTATGGTACTGATATTTACCCCATTATGCCATAATCCATAATCTAGTATGCACACCCAGTGTCTAAAAAGTGTTTCTTAGCATTTAAAAGTAAAATGTCCCTTCTGTATTCTATTACATCATTACTAGTTTGCAAATGCACCGCTTGCAACAGGTAAATAGTATTAGCCAAATAGCTAGCTAGCTAGCTAGCTTAGAACATTATACCTCTATTATACCATACATGATTTACAAATAATCCTTGCCAAACTACTTCTAAACTAGTTTCTTTGAACGTATGGGAACATATCTCATCTGGTATCAATGTACCAAGCATTCATCTGTCACATATCATGGCCATACATGACCATTGATTATAGATGTTTAGGGTCCTGAATTGCTGTACTGTGTAGCAGTAACCTGGTTGGTATAATTTTCATATTTTCCTGTGCAACTGGGCCAGGGTTGAGTTGGCAAGAGTTCAAACCACAATGCTCTGCTCTGTTTTGTTTGCTGCTGAGTTTTGACATTGAAGAGAAAAGTGTGGAAAGTTAATAATGAGAGAAGAGTTCATTCAGGACCAAACTGAATACCAGTAATGTTTCTCTGGCCTGAAGAGCAAGTGCCCTCATATTTGTCTTGGCTCTGGTTACCTCTCCCCTTATCTGCGTGACAAATGCTTTTTATTTAGCGAAATACAACCAATTCCTGATGTGCCTTGTGCTAAAGTCAAGCCTAGATTTAAACAATCCCCTGACCTCCCTGAATGGAATTTGGAATTCACCAGGATTTAAAAACCTTCAGGAGAGGAAATTGGAGACACTTATCGGAAGAAATCTTTGAGGTCAACCTGGATGGGGATAGCTTTTCTAAGTGTTTATTTGGACATAATGGCTGGACCGGTGGCCTACCGAAGCCAACATGAGAGCGGATGAGGGCTGGCTGGGTCTGTTGTGATTTTGCCTGTCAATAAACCAGCACAACAAGTACCATGGTCACAGAGCACACGCACCATCTTCCCGGTGCTCAGATATTAATGAGGGGGATAACTGTGCACACACAAGTTCATGAGGGACACGCCCATCTGGAGCTGCAGCTTGAGCTCCAGGCTGCCTTCTGAAATTCGCCCCGTCCCTCGGTGCTCTGTTAGAGGTAAACTGGGCCAAGACACACGTCAGACAGACAATGTGGAGGTCACAGGAGAGGACCTCGAGTGACAAATAACCCACGCGCACCGGCTGGCTCACGTGCAAGACTCCTCTCGGAAGATTAACAGTAAGGTCGTGGGTGAGCTGCCCAAGTCCCTCTACAGATGTCATCCTGTAATCGTGTGGGTCCCCTTCCATCCGCCTGCTCACCTCACATCCCTCCGTCCCACAGTCACCCTCATGCATGGCAGTTAAAAGGGGTCCTTACTTGTGCAAAGTGTGAGCACCGTTCTAATGTGCCATTCCCATGGAATAACGGTAGTCACAATCCTGACTAAAGGCCTTACTTTAGCCTTGGGAACAACGTAAAATAACACAGTTGCTTATGGCATACATTACATGATCTTCCTGTCTGGTCACACCAAAATACTTCACATCAACCATTCTCTACTTCTCAGTCCATTACGGAAATATCAATTAACATGATACTGGGACACAGTGGAGAGAAAAAAATTGTAATTATCCATTTATCTCTTCTTTTTTTTCTCTTTGCATGCCATTTATTAATAGACGTGGCTTGATTTGAAAGTGCTTCTGGGTGGCATTCAAATTTATTAGCACTCTCGTTTCATTATACTAATGAAATCCAGTTTTTTTCCGGTTTCTGCCTGCTGCTTAGATCAGCTGTCAGTTCCACACCTCCATGCCCTCTCCATGAACACAGCTTCCGTTCTGACATGGCCACAGCAGCACTAAGGAGACGGCGCTGCACTTGCAAATCGTATCTGCACATAAAAAAGAAACATGAGAGCTTTTTGTTATCTTGCCTTACAGAGCATAGAAAAGATGTTGCATTATAGTCTCACCTGCTTCACGGATGCCCCTTTGAGAGGCAACTGTTGACAGTTATAGTTTAAGTATTTTCACCAGAGATCATCTTCTGTAGCAATTCAACTTTTCTATGCAATTCAAAAAGCTACTTGGCAGTGGTGAACTCGGGATTTTGATCTGTAACCTACTGCTAACGTGCCCGCTTGCCTGGTTTGTGTTATCTGAGTGAGGTAGCTCAGTATGACTTGATTGTGCAGGGTCAGTGTTAAAAATGGCTTGGTAGAAACAAGTTCAGGCCTGCTGTGACTCATTTGAGAGTGTTGACATTTTGGCTTATTCTTAGCTTATTTGTAATTCATACCAATAAGCGAATCTGGACAAAATAAAAACCAGACTTGTTTACTCAATGCAGGCATTTCAACCTTCCTACAAGATGGTTCACTCTTATGGCTTAGCCTATAGAGCAGGGGTCATCAATCGTACTCAGAAAGGGTTTGCTGCATGGTTGAAACAAAAGCCTACACCCACACCAGCCTTTTCTGCATAAGAGTGAGGACCCCTGCTATAGAGTGACTGTTAGTTTATTAATGTACTTCTGCAGTGGATCTGTATTTTGAATAAAACCAGTGGTCTTCACTGCCACATAGGCAGTATGGTAAGTATAATTTTGGAATCATTATTGTTTTCAGGTTTCGTCTGCCTGTCTGTCTTATTTTCCGGAGTCATCGACTTCCCATCACCTTCATTGCTTCATTGTCAATGTCTAGATCTGTTACCACAGCAGGCTCCTCCCACATTTGTTCCCGTTCACTTCCACTGGGCTGTGAATGAAGACTGAGGATCCTTCATCATTCTCAGACCCTATTCCCCATGTTCAGTTATCATAAATGCTATAACACACAGCAGCTTTGTTTTGCTTCACAATGTTCTATTTGTCAGTGCCGCATTCATAGCGCAAGACTCCGTCACTGCTGCTTTCTCCCTGCTGCCCAAGGCGGAGCGGAACACCAGCACACCATTGAAATTCTCCCATAATGCCTTCCTTGCTTCCCCCTTACTCAGGGACAGGGCTGCCAGTGACAGTCTATCCCCTGCTGATCCTAATTTGTCCCCGACTACCTCCCTTCCCCAAAAACTAATTACAAATATCAGTCTGCAGACATGTGACGGCTGCCTCACTTCCCAGAAAATGCATTTTATGTACAATTTTCAACTTAATAAGCCAGGGTCCAGATGAATAGGTTCTTGACAGTTATGAATGAGGGCCCTGCTACATTAAGGCAATGAGGGAGGAAACTGCAGGTTTTAAACTGTGCTTGAATAAATCATCATCAGGATGCATTGTGGTTCCACAACTGTGGGCTTGGACCCTGTGGCCATGTGACCTCTCGTTGCCGGGGCAACTCGTTCCCCCACATTCTCTCTCCAAGATTAAAATAGTATCGCCGGCAATAAGTTGCCGAGCGTGCGGTGAACTGGAGCCTGGCCGATGAGCTTCGCTCATTAGCGAGAGTTCACTCTGTGTCCCCAACATCGACATCCTGCAGAAATGAAGACCCTGCTGAGGGCAAAGAAAGGGAGTGTCAGGTAGTGGAAATGAAGGATGGAGAAGGGGGGAGGAGGGACGTTGATACGCAGCCCGAGCATTGAAAATAGTTTCAATTTTCTGGATTATTAATTCAAATTCGCATTTGCGGACACATTTGGAGAGAGTGCACTCCAAACTCTGGCAATTTAAATTGAACATTATCCTCTGCTTGAGAAGTTTGAATTAGACAGCTCAATCCACGCCAGCTTTAGATTCTGAAACCATTAAAGGTAAGATATGGCAGACCCGTGTGGGCTGGAGACAGGAAGCGCTAGAATGACTGCACCTGTTTCACTCGGGAGGTAGTTTATTATTGTTACAAAACACGGCTCTAAATCTTGCATGGAGAAATATGTCAAGAACAAGAGCCCCTTTGTTTTATGTGAAAAGAAAGAAAAACTGGCAAATTAATCTGTATGTGCTGTAGGTGTGAAATATTTCAGCACAGAATTAGCAGCAGTTAAGGTAATTACTCTGATTTTTGCATAAACATTGTGTCCTGGAAATTCAAGAATAGTCTGAGAACAAAATATAATTGTTACAGTTTAAGTGACTAGCAGCGAGGGGTGCACCAAAACTATTTTAATTACATGTGAGATCGGGGAGGTGTTAAGTGAATTTAGCGCAAGACTCCTGAATGACCAACATAAATGCTGTTGGAACAGTGTGACTCTTTTGATTATGTTCTCATTAAAAATAACAGCCCTTTTCTTTAGTGCTTGTTTGTCATAAAACCTGAACTTTTAAAAGGAGCACTTAGTGTACTATTATAGCACAAATGGGAAATGTTAACCCCAGAGCTTTTCTAAAATTCCCCTGGTTACTGTGACAATTTGAATTTACAATGCTATGAATGTCTTTTTTTTTTGCCTGTGTGTGACCCTAGATCATAGGCACTCTGGGGATTAAATTTTATGAGATTTACAGGTTCATTATCCTTATAGCTTAATGTTTAATGATGGGAGGCTTGTTTAGCATTTTACAAGTCACCCATTCATTGGGATTGATAGTGCTTTCTGTTCTCTGCTCCTTGACCATTGTTTTGCATATTCCTAATTAATTTCCTTCCCTGTCATTTAGAAGGCAGAGACTGCTCCTCCAACTGTCAACAAAACTATTGTGGAAAATACAAGTGAGTTGTAAGTCACTTTGCTTGTTTTTCTCTGCTTCACATATTCATTGAAATTCTGCCATAGCCCCTAAGTAAAATTCACCAGCCTCACTAATATTACATCACGTTCGCTGCAGACACCCGTGTCCCATTCAGAGTGTTTGGCTTAGTCCCTGAACACCCTGGAGAGCTTTCCCTCCACCCTCTTTTGGTTCCGGCTCTGAACGCGACAGCAAATGGCCATAGAACTTAGCCTGGGAGAGTTTGAGGTGGAGGCACAGTCAGTGTCTATAGATGACAAGCAGGTGGCGCTGTGAGCAAAGCTAAACCCCAGGAAAAGCTAATGGTAGTCCCACTCCCTCTACACACAGGGCAGAATCTTCATTCAGGCCAACTTTCACTGGGTCCTCCCTAACAAGAGACGGACTGTGTGCATGGCCATGAGAATGCACAACCGCCACGTTCAATCGCACTGTTCTCTCAAAGCTTTTCCAGTACACCTTCTCAGCAGAATTATCAGCGGTTACTTATCTTGGATATGTAACGAGCACTTGTAACCGAATGTTTACATTTACATTTTGAAGAAGCCCTTATCCAGAGTTTTCTTGTTAAGTAAAAAACTATTAGAACTTTAGGAAATCTGTGCAGTTGGACACTCACTGTATAGAACACATATTTCCATGAAACATATTTTACTGAAACCTTTTCCTCATGTTTCATTTTACTACCGCCCCCTTGCTGCTTTTACATGGGCGATAACTCAGAGGAAGTCCCTCGGAGGAAGTTTTCACTGGCAAAACATTTGGTGACTTTGTCAGCTTGCCTCGCTCTCTCACTGCTGTGGCAATCCCTGTCTCACAGCAATATGGTTTTCACAGACCAGCGCAGCCTTTATTAGGGCAGCAAGGCCCAATAATAACTGCGGAGGTAATCATCAGAGCAATTTGCGCAACGTGTGCGATGCATGGCGCGGTATGTATGGCCTGTCATTTTTTCAATTACTTTGGCTATGGTTAAATGATCATTCCCAGCCGTCGGCCTTGAGTGAAAGCACTGAGCCTGTTAAGTTTCGTCCAGTGCAGTTCTCTCATTAGTTGCCCGTTTAGACGAGGGGAAGGATGGTGTACTGTCAGGTAGAGCCTCTGTCTGCCTTTATAAAGAGGTCAGAGAGGACTGCATAGACTGTGGAGGACCCCCTACTTCCCTTTAATGATACTGTGGGAAGTATCAGCTGAGGCTATGGATCTGATTGAGCGCAGTGACACAAGGGGGACCTGACAACCTTGCTGGTGCTGTCATGCCAACAGCCAACGGAAGTCTCCATTGAGCCCCTAAATGAGAATGGATGGCCATGACCTGCTTGAAGGGATTTTTAAAGCATGTCATTGCTTCTTTTGTCATTCGGGGAGTGTGGATTTCAAATCTCAGTTGGGCACTACATGAGCAATGATCTTGACCTGACTTGGAATGTAATGTAAATCCTCAGCTATGTAAATTTATAAAATGTAAAATGTTAGCTGTGTCCCAACAGTAAGTGTGTTTTTTATGTAAATACTGAAGGCAAACTCTGTTTTCCTTGAGGATATATGTATGGCATCTGTTGTGTTTTTGGTTTGAAGCACTGTGGGGTTCTGTGATTGGCTATGGCCATTTTCTCTCAGCATGCACAACCTCAAACATGGCACTTAGACGGAGGGTAGGGGGTTCATGTAAAAGCAAGTGGACCACAATTCTCCGATCGCTCCATCCTTGTGACAGAACAGCTGTTCGACATCATTCTGTGAAATTACATTACATTGCATTCGGTTAGAAGACAATCATATGCAGAGTGACTTACAAAAGCAGAGAACAACAGAAAGCCCATTTTTAATCAAAAAGCAAAAAAGTTAACCAAACAAACCGACAATGAGTATTGTGAACAAAGGTAAATAGCATATAAAACTTAACTATCTGTAAACCTAGGACATTATTGTCTATAATATTATTTTCCCAAAGGGAAATCCAGTAAGGATAGTTAAAGAGGATTAGTGGAGCCAAGGTACAAACTGAATAAGTCAGTCTTCAGCCTGTAGCAGAAGAGGTAGCAGAACAGAGAGGGATGACAGGTGTGTCGGGTCTGAGGATCATTTTAAGATGTAATGGAGCGGCCCCATTAGCTGCAGGATAGGATAGCACCAAGGTTTTGAACTTGATGTGAGCCAACACAGGTTGCCAGTGGACGGAGATGAGAATGGAAGGTCACGAGAAGACATTACTGAGACATTCATGTCAAATGACGCTCGCGTGACACTGTTGTTTGTTTCCTTAGGAGTGTTTTTTTTATTTACTATTATTTTCTTTTACTTTTCAAACAGGGAATTTATAATAGGTACAAGTGGCCCTGTGCAGTTGCCACCTCTGACACTCAATCAATGGAGATGGGCAGAGTCGGGAGCCGGCACAAGGTGACACTTCACCACGTCCTCTGGCTCGGCGCGTCCATTAGCCGACGCCGCGCTCTCTCTCAAGGCTTTTCCGCCGGCGAGTATCCTCTGGAGCTCCGCTCGCTAAAACAAGGCTGATTGTGGCTATTTATCATCCGGTTTCCGCCAACATGAGCGTGATGTGTAATAATGCCTGTTTGGGGACTTCCTCCAGCAGAAAGTGGCAGCCGGTGTGGGGACGCAGCCGCGGGGAGGCGAGGGCGGCCGCGGGCTCTGTCACTTCCCATCTGCGTTAAAGGGCAGGGTTCCTGGGCCGGCCAAAGGAGAGCAGAGACCTGCACACCTGCGGTCACGTGACACGCCGCGGACCAATGGGATCTCATCGCCTTCCTTCTGCCGTTCTGTGTTAAGAGCACAGATATAGAGGCAGTGCAAAAGGTGTCTTTTTTTTGGCACGCGGGCACCCAGCGCTTCCCCCTCCCTATTCGTGGGGAGAAAGGTCTGGCTGCAGGAGCCGCATGGTCACTGCCGACCGCGACTGTCGTCCCCTCAGTTCCTTCTTGTCACTGCGACTCAATTCTGTCATCCCTCAACCCCCTTTAAATTAACAAGTCATTTGTAAACGTCACTTTTTGTTAAGCGGCTCATTTTGTTTCTACACCACCCATCCAAACCCGCCAACTAATTTTTCTTGTCTTCTTTTTAATAAGATTTTCATTTATAAATAGAATTTATGCCCCGCAAAATAAATGGAGCTAAGTGATGCGCGCAAATGGAGATGCCGCGCACATTCGGAGAATTCCAAACACCTCCACATCACAGGAGATTAATAAAAACACTTCAAAGGACAAATTTCATTTCAGCCGCAGACAGCTTTTGGTTAATATTTAATTTGAGTCCTGGAGATTATGGTCAGAAATGTAATTTTTAATATCTGAATTAATTCCGGCAGCAGAACCATTAATGTGACTTGATAGGTTCTGTGTTTCAGGAGTGTAACTAATTACTTGGCCAGGCATTAAAAGGAAGAGGTGCAAAATACAGGGAGGTAATTTGTCTTACCTTTCATTTGCAAATCATCAAAGATAATTAATTTAATTCAATTTGAATGTGATCAGCCTTATTACTACAGGCAGCCTTAATGACTTGTTTCAGTTTCCCCCTCCTGTTTAATTTCATATGCCAGGAAAACTGCGCTACTGAAATGGAAACTATCGCCAATGAAAAGCCTGCAGATCTGACCCAATTAATCTGACATAATCGGCATCTGCAAAAATTTGGAGACCTTGTTAAAAATCTGTGTTTGTTTATTTATTTATTTATTTTTGTGATTAACCTTATAGCAAAAGATATGTTCTCCTTGTGTTTTGTGTTTATTTCAGAAGACTATTATTAACACATTATCAGGGACTGCCTATCTGGTAGACAACAGCTTTCTGTAATTTGTAATTCTTCCTTTTCAAATCAAATTTCAGGTGACATTTTCCATGTTCTCAGAGGAAAGTTAGCCCTATCTCAGTTTGGTCTGTTACAAAAGCTGCCTGGTTCTCTTGAAATATCTACTGTTTTAATTAAAGTTAGTCCCAGCTTGTTCAACATTCTACCTGCCAGGGATAGTGCAGGTGAGTTACCCGGGTGTATATGTACACAACGGAAAGTGTATGCTTGATGATACATTAACTGAATTCCGTGAAGACTGCATTCATGTCTTGCACTTGGCCACACGTTTTTAACACCTTCCAAGTACTTTCCGCTTCTCAGCATATTCAGGTATGTCATTCAAGCAACATGCACCATATGTTTGCCTCGGGGCTGTGATTATGACTTGGGATTAAAATAATATATCATAAAAAAATAGGCGCAGTGCCGGAGTGCTTAAGCACGCTCCTTTTAATATTGCATTATAGTAATGATTTGATTGTGTCTAATCTAGGGGCAGGAAATGGGTCTCTTTCCTAAGAGGTTAGTGAGCAGCCATGTCAATGCCATGGTATGGTTTTCCATCTTCTTCTGCATACCTTTTAAAGCATATAGCTTAAGGGAGCTTTGGGCCTGAATTGAGTGGGCCTGTCTGTTTCTAATAACCCAACTAGCTCAGACATACTATATATGGTCAGTGCATGAGAGACATACATATTTAATATGGTGCACTGCCTGCTGTAACCGTGCTGACCACCTTTTAATCATATCACAGGGTAATGCATATGTGGTCTCAGTTATGATGTAATGGCTTCTGTCAGCATATGAATAGCAGGCCAGAGAGGAAATGAATTCTGGAGGACATGGGCTTTCTCTTATTTGACACACAGTTCTGCTCAACGAAGAAGAAGGCACACAATATGAATGTGTGGCTTCCAAGTTGTCATGTCAGGATGAAGGTTAATATATTGTCTTTCAATATAGCATGTGAGGAGATTCACGGGTTTCTGAATGGAAAAAAGGTTCAATACAGTACACATTTTATAAAGCAGGAACGAGCGGCGCCCTCCCCCAGAAGAAACGAATGTTATGGGAGTGGAAATCATCCTTGGGGTTCAGGATAAGCTTCCAACCGAATACATTACTGTTATCCGGCCAAATCAAATCGCCTACCTCTGATGTTTATATCAGATAGTCACAGTTATTAGCTTGTGCGCTGGCTGATAAAATGCTCTCGCAGGCTTTTTACCTGGAGAGGAAATGAGTATCCTCACGACAGGCCTCAGTTATATTTGTGTTTGCCAGAATTTACACCGAAAAACAGGAGACGATGAATGGAGGTTAGCTCCGTTTGACCCTGGTTTCAGTAACTTATTACCTGACAGCTCTCCTGTAACTGCCTGAACCTTTAATTCAAATACAGAGTAGGGAAGTCAAATTCAACCACACCAACCATTATCTTTAATGAAGGGAGATAACCAGTGGGGGGAATGTTGGCCTCATGATAAGACGCCGGTCCTGATAAAGGATGAACTAATGTGTTCCTTGTTCTCCGACGCATTATCGGAGCCAGAGAGGAAGATGAGATGAAAGACCACTGCTCTCTTCCTCTAATGTGTAATTGGGTACAGTGGGCTCGAGGTTTGATCTAATCTCGCCCTGAGGACTTTCTGATCTTATTTTATTTTTAGAGTATTTACATGAGGACGTACAGGCTACTGTATGTGGGGGGGAAAAGAACGAAAGAGGTGTCACTGGAACACATTGGAGTCCATATTTGATTGCTTTAAAAAAAATAAAAAATAAACTCCCGTGGTGACAAAATAAAAGTCATAAATAACATTTGACTACAACCTACAGAACAAGGCCCATTGACTTGGTGTGTGCCTGGTGCACACAGCGAGACACATTCCCTGGAGTGTATTTGCAAATTCTTAATGGCTTCTCCTGAAAACCAATTAATTTCAAGCTCCAAGTAGATGTGCGCGTTAAACTGAAATTGTAAAGAAACTGCTAATCTTTTTTTGGAAAAGAGCCCAAAATTCCCATCAAGAGCTCATTCATTTTTTTAAATATCAAAGCATAACTTGCAATTCAAGAACAGTCTAATCTAATGAATTAATTAACTATGCATATTTATATAATAAAATGGTTGCATAAATCAGCTTGCTTGTTATTAGCACTGCAGGAACAATTGGCTCTGTTTTTTTTACTGAAATAATGGCAGAAGACACCTTATAATGCCTTCTAAACCCAGCATGAAATGAAGCACTCTAGAGCTTGTGTACACTTTGGTATTGCCCCATTTGTCAGGGTGGAGAGATAATTATCTCATAGTGGGTGACATTTTATCCTTCTTGTGCATTCTCATTTTATATATTACCACAGACGGTCAAGATGACCACCAAATAGCCACCGTGATCATGAAAGCATTAAATAATTCTGGGCTAGAGGAGTTTATTAAAGTGGTCCAATGCAATCGGCATACTTACCGACTTTTAATTAATCTTGTTCTGGTCCCGTTCAGAACCTCCTCCAACAGCAGAGGGAGAGAAAGAGTACGTGAGAGCGGGAGAGAGAAAGAGAGAGAGAGAAAGAGAAAGAGAGAGAGAGAGTATAGATGTTAATGGGAGCTTTTAACAAACAAGGCCGGTTAATCAAAGGAAATTTACTGCATACGCCACGCACAACTGACGCCAGCACAGTGCGCTAATTAAGCCCGGTGGCTGAGTCCTGCTTCAAACCCGTCGACATCACCTGTATAGCATGTTGCGAGGAGGCTGATGAATGGCACATAATGCCAGCTATATCTTTTTCATCTTAATAGCGCCTGTTATTCCAGTGTCAGTGGTTGGCTTGACTGCCTCAGTGTGATAATGTTTAATCTTTGCCTCACGTATTAAAACAGTAATTGGTATATTAAATTTATGAAAAATTGTTAAAAAATAAATAAATAAATAAAAACTCAGTGAACTACCCTTTAACGTTATGACTTGCTGTAATGGCCTCTCATTTCCTGATCACTGGGCAACAGTTTCTGAGCAAGTATTAACTTATTTGTGTAGCCCCAGCTGCTAATAATAATAATCCATAATAATAATAATAATAATAATAATAATAATTCATTTACAGAATTATATTGACACCTCTTGAAGTAAATGTAATCTCTTTGAAAATCTATGATAGCAGCAAGCATATTGTCTGTTGTCAACATCAGTTTGTGGTTGAAATCCTGCAGTACACCAAAAACAACATGATTCCAATGTAAAATAAGCCTAGCATGAGTCACAACGCAGAGCTAGGGTTTACCCAAGAAAAAGTTCTTCAGTTACCGTAAAGCTTATAACGACACTGATAGTATTTCTTGCTTGTCTAACATGGTACCTTTTAAGACCATACTTAAAGCATTATCTTAATTGCAGAACTCGGTTAAGGTTTTTCATCCTTGCCTAGTTATTCAGTTTCATTTAATGGGCCAGTGGATCTGATCTTAATCCATCTAAAATGTTCAACTCGCGCAGGATTGCCCTTTATCGTGAATACTGTAAGCAGGGACATTTTTTAATGACATGTTCACTAAATCAAGCACTTTGCTCACCACCAGTCTAGTAGAGAAAATAAATCAGTGTGTTTTGTGGCCATGCTCTTAACTGTATATGCTCATTTTTATGAATAGGATTTGACAACAGCAACATGTTCTTGTCTTTATAACAGTAGAGAGAGCAGGGTCTAAGTGTCTGATGTATGTTTTTAGTTTTTCAAACTGCTTGTCATTTGCACAAGTCTGGACAGGATCTGACAGGACTGCTCTCAAATAGACTGCAGAATCTAAGTCAATAAAAGTTGCTGTACTGGAGTTCAGATGAAATGTACCTGGTGCGGTTCACTGGAAATTAAAATTCAGGGAAGTCAGGCATTGTGTTGGGTGCAGTGTTAGAGACAAGTACTAAAAAAATCATAGTTGCACAAACTACCAATTACTTCACACTCATTACATTACGGGCATTTAGCAGACGCTCTTATCCAGAGCGACTTACCCAACTTTTTCACATAGCATTTACATTGTATCCATTTATACAGCTGGATATAAACTGAAGCAATGCAGGTTAAGTGCCTTGCTCAAGGGTACAATGGCAGTGTCCTACCAGGGAATCGAACCTTCAGGTTACAAGACCAACTCCTTACCCATTATGCTACACTGCCATTATGCTACAATGTAAAGCTAGCTGTAACTTCTATGTAGGGTGTAATAATTTTAGCTAGTAGTAGTCTCTTAGTTGGCTAAAATTAGCTGAGTAGTATTCTGTTGATATTCTGTTGCATAGTAAAAAAAGTCTTATTTATTTAGATACATTTTTTATGCTCTGGCAGCCCGATGGCATTAATAGTGAACTGTTTATTAAAATTAAAATAAAACTAAACTGAAAATGTTGTCATAAATATTTTATATATAGTCATGCAGTAACTTTTTTATAAAAAAAACAAAACAAATAATGCACTTGAGGCCAGGTTATATTGTGAATATAGTCACAGTCAAAGAGGTTGCTGGATGTTATGTGTGACTATATTCACTATATAGCACGGCCCCTCCTCTTATCTTACTGCTTAATGATAGCTCCGTACTCAATTTCATGTTTATGGCTGTTTTGCTGTAACTTAATTCTAGATCGCTTGTTACTTCATCAGGAATGAGAGTGCTGATGGATGAGACACAGAACACTCAAACCAAACTTTCTGCAAGCGATGCAGGCCAAAAACTTAAGTGCTTTTCTGCATTCTAGTCATATTGATGGCAGCCCTTTGAATATCTATCATCCTGTCATTTCATTGGTAGTCTTATCCCCCCCTTCTGGCAGATGATTGGCTTGTTTGGGGGTTCATCTTCATAGTACATAGGGATTACCTGTACGCTGCTTCATAGATGCGTACAGGACCACACTGGACAGGCTTTTGTGTCAGTCAGTCACTGGGCCTTTCATTCCAAGGTTTATGATACAGCTTACAGCTGTACATCATTAGGCAATATGGTTAATATGCTATGTCACTCTCATCTCAGTTGGTCTCTGCTAGGCAGATGGTGGCTTTTCAGAGAGGCCTACCTCATTCTTCCTGGTGGCTTGGCTATAGGTGATTAGAAGGAACAGGGCCTTGGCTTGCCTCTTTGTTCTAAGATGGAAACTATTGGGAGTTTGATAACTGCTGGATGACAGCACTGTCTCATTGCATGGTTGGTACCGTAGTGTAGAAACCAAACTCCAAAGTTAGTGGGGGTAATAGCACACCGAAGAAAGATGTTTGTGTAGTCTGCCGTGATGCTACAAGAAAGGCAGTACCTTGACAATGAGTCTTTATGCAATTCATTTTCTGGGAAACATGACACATTTGAGACATTTTGCAAGGTTTTAAAAACATGGCCTAAAAGTCACATATTGTAGCCACATCGGTTGCAAACAAGTGATTGTGCATGCACACTCACAGACACATACACACACACCTGACCCCAAACAGACCCCATTCTATAAGTTGATTACACCATAACTAAAACATTTCCTTCTTTGGGGAATTTGATATGGCAGAGCAGTCACAGAGATTTTTTAACAAAGAGACTGATGGAGATGGAATCGTGCCAGTCGACGAAAAATCACGGCACTTCAGACGAGGGGAAGGAAAAAAACCCAAAAAAGTGTCCGCGTTTCTGTAGCGATGCATTATTAGTTCTGCTACATTTAAACATTTTACCCGACAGGAGGCAACGGGAGCAAAGGTGAAATTAGATTTGAGCTGTCTTTCGCTGCTTTGGCCGGCCCTCATTTGTGAAAAATAAATGGATGAGAGAGCCTGTGATGGTGACCTTCCGAGGGGCCAGGTGAAATGTCAAAGAATTTGAAGATTGCCCGTAATCACATTTGAGATGCATCCATGCTCAGTTTCACATTCCTGTAATTGGCTTTTAGATCTTCTCAATTCCATTACAATTGGGATCAAATGATATTAATAAGATCTCTTTAAAATGGATCATAATTCTAAATAAAATTTAAAAAAATGATTGGATCTTTTTTTTTTTTGTTTTGTTTTAGTTTAATGTGCTGTGTATTACAATGCCTAATTGACTACTTTATATCAAAGCCTTGAAATGGGACAGGGAAGCGTGGGTGCAGTTGATTGAAGAATTTTGGAGCTCACACTAAAATCACTTAACCTTTCAAATATTTATGAGAGCGAGTAATTGGATTTTTAATATAAGATGATTCCAGGGATGTTTTGTCTTTTAAGCTTAGATTAATTATGCTTGACATTAGCAGCCCTTAATTAGCTATAGTATAATGGCATATTGCAATATCGCAGGTATTATATGATGAGAATGACTCATCCTTCTTTGATTTTCAAGAGTGCAGAGGCCTTTTCATGTGAAAGAAGGATAATTAGCAACTAGCTGGTACTGTTCTTTTGAAATGACTACCATAGGGACCAAAGGGATCCCTTCACTCTGAGCATGACTTTCTCCAAAAAAACAAAAGAGCGATTTACAAGAGTGATATGAATAGTGGTCACAAAAAAGTACTGTTAATCGGGAGAACATTACCGTAGTTTGAAATCCGTATTTTATCCCTAAGTGAGCAGAGTTCTTTGCTCTCTATGGACCACCAGCTGAGCTGTGTAGCTAATGCATTGGAGGGCAAAAGTTATTGTGTAGCTGGTGCAGGCAGGCTGCAGGCACCTGGGCCAGCAGAGGAGTTCTTGCTTGATGAGGCAGGGGTGAAGCCTGTCAACGGAAGCACCTCCATGTCTGGGTGAGACTATGGCTCAATTGTGCATGACCCCATGGGGGACTCCTGCTACGGTCGGCTGTGACACGGTCGAGATTTGATTTCAGACCACGAGGTGCATCGCTGCACTTAAACAGTAAATGTAATTAAGCTCTAACCCCATGTCTGTCAGTAAACCATATATAGTAAATCAGATTATTGATGCGAAGTCTCATGGATCTGTGTTATCTGTGATACTCAAGATATCAGTACCAGTTGTATGAAGTAGGCCTATATATAGATATAAAATTTAGCACAACCTATTCCCCAGAAATCAATGAATTTATTATCAATACAATAAATAAGGGATACTGACCCAGCCCAGAGGCCATTATCCCTCTTATACAATGGCTTACCAACAAAAAGCATAATTGCAATCAAAATATGCATTTCAATATATGAAATTTTAATGCAAAAGAAATGTTACTTAAGTATTCCAGCAAATGTCCCAAACTTTTTACCACTTAGAAAAGAGCACATATTTCTAGTCCCTCACTCAACTGGATTAGAATGCAAAACAGCCTTTGTTAAGAATGACCTATTTTTTTGTTTTTCAGTAACATAACAGAAATTAAATAATAAATGAATGAATGATACATGGACCATTTTGCCATTTTCATGGACCAGTTTTATCTTTTTTTTCTAATTTGAAACACCCAGTGGAAAATTCATGTTTGTTAATAATTGCATACATTTATTTGTGCAAAGTGAAAATACTGTACCATGCAAATCCACATTTCTCAAAGCTTCAGGATCATTAATAATTCATGACTAGCTGTCATATACCTTACCATGCAATCATATAACCTTATCTGATTATATAGAGTACAAATCTCACTAATGATTATACATAGCTGTGTCGTTATACCGAAGTGTCAAAGACTATTCTTCTTGTTGTTAGATCATTCTGAACAACCCAAACGTAATTATGGCTTCAAGTGTTCAGGTAGCATTCTATTCACAAGCAGGGAAGGTAATGTGGAGTGCAGAATGTCTCTGTCAGTTCTACTCATTGTAATTAGAATTACATGTGAAAAATTCCACTCAGTGCTTTTCCTGGGTTGTAGGAGAGAAACCCCTACAGTGGCAGATGTAAAGAACGCATTCTTGTCCTCCAACCAATTGATACCATTCATCCACCGACCTGACACCACTCGTCGTACATGTGTCCACATGTACATCAATACATGTGGGCAAATGTTGGTACTGTTATGTCCCATATGTTTAATAGTGTGTATAGTACAACAGTCTATTATGATATCACATTTCAGAAGAAAAAAAAAGTCATGTAATAATTAACAAAGCCAATGAACAAGTATTTTATCTCATAGAGTACATAGTTCTAATGACCCCGTACTTGCTCCTGGACACCCACTTCTTGCAGCTATCAGGGCCCTTTTATGTAAAAATGGGGGAAATAATCATCTATTTTGTGGTGTACTGCCTCCACGGTCTTCATCTGCCCCCTTTTTGCTGTGAGGTAAGCTGCTGACTCAGCGCCTTACATGTAAAGGAATTAGACATCAGCTCACTCGCTCTGGTGTCCAAAACAACAGTTCACTACCCTAAGCCTCACCTTTGCTGTCTGCTACATTAATCACTGGTTGTTTCTTGCTCACAGGTGCTACAACCTCCTACGCTTACCCCTGTGCACCACGTGAGTGCTCCTGTTTTTTCCTCAATGCTTCTGCTCAGTCAGACTGAACAGGACTGCTGCGTCTAGTTGTTTAGTCTGCCAGTGCACACCGTTCCTCACTTTGTTTGAAAAATAAAAAGAAAGTGTTGAGCCTTTAGCTGGAGAATCAGCAATCAGCTCACCATCCATAACCAGACTCGACCAATGAGAGAGAGAGAGAGAGAGAGAGAGAGAGAGAGAGATTGTTGTCGTGCATTTCACTCTAATTAAATTGCAGGGCTCGCTACATTTCCCCGCATTTAGCCCGTATGTGCAATTAACTAAATTACTCTCCTGATCTACACTGCTCAGATCCCGATGCTTGTATCAGCTTTATAATGAGAGAACAGTGAGTGGGGTCCAAGCTTTGACTTACCTGCACCCCTGGGGTTTTCACAGGGAGAACATGAAATTGGCCTGTGGGGCTGAAGCTCGAACATCTAGTCTCTACTGGCATTTACACCAGTTGTCCTTGTGCCAGGAAACTCTGCATTGAACGTGGGAAAGATCTTCTGCTAGCTGATTTCTCACAGGGCCTATTCCCCTTTAAATGACAAAACTTTAGTCAAAAATGAAACATGCAGTCTCTGCAAGGGCGACGTTGAAATGAGGAGAAAGTGACTTTAGTCACTTTCTGGCACAAGAACAAACAGATGTGTGAGCATGGTGATGCCATTCATTATACTAGGCTTATATGAGAACCATACGTGGTGCACCAACATTGACAGACACTTTGCACTCATGATGCGGCCACTCATTAGATGTAGATCAAAGTTGTACTTTCCTTTCATTGTGCTAATGCTGTTTGCCCCCCATATTTCTACAGCAGCAGCCGAAATCCACTTCTGAAAATTACTTACGGCCAATTTTATTTGGTCTTGCATTTCCATGCAGCTAGATAAGAAAATGCCATCAGAAAATTGCATTCCCCAATGACATTAGACGCTCAGTCGACAATCCAATTCCATATCTTTCTTTTAAGACATTAAGGTCTTATATAATTTTGGGCAGTTTCAAAATGGCGCAATTGAATTGCCTAGATGGGATGGTCTGGGTGAGCACTTAGCCTAAAAGAATACTTTCAGAAAGAAAAAAGCTTTCACTCAACCCAGGGCCTATATGAATGAGGTCTGCTGTGTAGCGCCATGTGGAAAGCTACTGAAAATGTGAGTGACTCATGTGCAGTTGATGGGGTTACGAATTGCATCACATTTTGTTGTGGTGTTTTTATTATTTGTGACATGGCTTATAGCAGCTTGGAAAATTTTGTAAAGATAAACGTACAGATGGTACAGTATGGGTTATCCAGTGGAGAGAATCAGAAGTCATTAACCCCTTCATGCAAGACCCCTAGCGGCCAGGATGCCGGCATCCTGAGATTGCTCAACTCAGACATTCAGTGCTCCTGCAACCAAACTATGTGTGGAAACAGCAAACTGTGTATTCTAGCTTCATTAATAGATGATACATGACAACAAACACAATACAGAGTTTCTAAGTGCCAACATTGTTGTGTAGTTTGCCTATTTAACAAGCACCCCCTGTCCAATCTCATCTGCAACTAGTGTAGCACAGGACAATAGCATCTATCTGGTAGTTCATAAAATATTCTTTCACCACCAATAATCTAGCAGCAAGATAAAGCCAACAATAGTAAAAAGGTATGCCAATACAGTGGTAAAACATGCTGCTCATCGAATAGCAAAATAAACAAGAGGAATTTTTGTGTAATTATTCCACGTCATTCTTCAATGTCTGCGACTAAATAGGGAATGAATATGCAATATTACCATTGCTTTTACATGTAAAGATGTCCCTTTCATATTATTTTATTGCACCCTTATTGTACATAATGTGGGACAGTAGTATCTCCATGGATTATACCTGTCACTTAAGGCCCGGAAAATACTGTGTGCTGATATGTGCTTCTGCACTACTTTTACGTAAATTATGAATATAAACGAACCGAAGTTAGCATTGTAACGGTACTAGTACCTTGCTTAATTTAAGCAATTTCCAAGTCTCTGTGATGCTCACATCTGGAGTTATAGAGCCTTAAATAGAACAATACCTAAAGGGTGAAGACTGGTCAGATTTGGCATCCACACGAAGGGGTTAGAACAAATTCCAGAGCAGTACAGAGACGAGGTATGACACAACACACACGTGCAATCACACACAAACACACAATGCAGATGCAGTGTACGGTGAAAGATTGTACAATGCACTTATTACTTGTTATGTAACACTGTATATTGAAAGTCATCACTGTATGCACTAAACAGGCATATTTTACTGAACTGCACCTCAAACAAAACAAATCCCAGGAACAGCCAGACTATAATGTAGGCCATTTTCCTATGTGTCATCCTGTCCAATGCAAATTGGGCATTAGCAGGGAGAAGTTATAGACGCTGCCTACCTCTTCTTTGGCCTTGTTGCCATTGCTCCACTCACACTTTCCGGGAGATTCATTTGTGTTCTTGGCCTGACTCTCCCATAGAATTGTTGTCCCAGCTTCCAACGGGTAAGGGGTTGGCCACTGCAGGACAGGGGTAGGTGAGATAGATTGTACAGAGATAGTGTCACTGGTAATCATAATCTCTGGCTGCCATACTCTGGGATTCATCTAGCAAACAAAGCACTCAAGAGATTTATTCAAATATACGCTGGATATATTGAGATCATCCTGTGGGATGCTCATATTCACTGCTTGGCACCAGTCCAACCTGTCTGATTTCCAAGGCTGAGGCTGACTGTGTGGCTTGGAAAAGTTGTTCTTCATTCCCTCACATAACTGTATGGTAACAGTGACATCACCATATCTCCTCCCTCCATTAGAAATCTCCAAGGTTACTGTCTTAGAAAACAGTGCTTGCTTTTTGTACCACGTCTTTATGTTTGAGGGATCCTAACATAGCTGCTAATATCAGCATGTGATTCACTGCAGATTAGCAAACAAAATCAGTACTTACTTATTAGGAAGAAAGAGTTACCACCAGACTGAAGACTGCAGTGATAAGTACACTGATTATTGATGTTGTTGTACAACAGCCATGTCTTAATGCACTTTTGGCATGGTCTTGCCCATGGATTCTCAGGGCATGGCCTCATTAAATAGGAGTTGTCTAGCCCTGTCTTGTTTCTTGTTTATGTCAGCATGAATACACATATCGGTTTAAAAAAAAAAAAGTTTTAGCTTCGCGACTAAAAAAAGCATAAGTAAGGCCAGTTTAACACTGAGAGACCATGGACCTTGCATGTGTCCTCCATTGCCATTTCAGTCACTGTCTTTGAAAGGCCTACTGATTTAACCTAATTTGAAAAATTAATTCACAATTGTACCTGACCTCCAGCATATCTGCACCTCCAGCAGCTGCCTGGATGGAACATACGTTGTTCACCGAGTCAGATGCAGAATATTATTTATTGAAGAGTCTACATGATGATATTGTGAAGACGACGAGCTCCCCATTGCCTCTCTAGCAAAAGGGAATCAAAGCAGCTCCCTCTCTGAAGGCCCAATATGTGCATATGCAGTAGTAGTATTAGTGTTTATTTGCCTCGGCTTCTTAAGAGTGATGGGGTTGGTGGTGTGGCAGGGACTACAGGCAACCTTAGACATGCGCAGACATGTTATAATTCCTCCACATTGTTAAAGCATATTTGATCCTTCACATCAGCTAAAAGCATCAATTGTTTTTTGTTTTTTTTATTATTATTTTTATTCTTGTGGGGAAACAAATGCTAATGGAACCCAACCATAATCTCCTCATATTTATGTCATAATGACTTTATGTTATGTCCTGGCTTTAAAGGCAGAGAGACCTGGGTAAATCGCTACCAGCTGAGCCCTGGCTATTAAGCGTGACGGGAACCAAGACAAAGTTTTTGTGGATGGGGCTATATTGCAGCACTTAACCAATGGTGGCGACGATCCCCAGGTCTGTAGACCGTGAATGCTTACGTCATCCATGTCATATTGCAAATAACAAAATATTAACAAAATAAAACACACATTCTGACATCTTGAATGGGAAGAGTCTCTTTTTATGCAGGGCGATTTGTTGAAAAACCTTTTTCCTGACTGTGCTGAGGATGATTTTTAGTCTGTGGCTAACAACCCACTGAAATTCAATATGTTGTTATGAATTTCCTATAAGATGATGCCAAATAGCAAATGGGAATTGTGCCAAATGTTTTTTTGAGGGGGGTTATCTAACTGTACTGTGTTTGGTACACCCACAGACATGCAGCAAAAGCCCCACATTAACATGAAATGGAGGCTTTTTGGTTTGAAAGCATTTAAATAAAAATAATAAAACATAAGTCATTTTCATTCTAAATATTTCATTCATCCTTTCTTGATTATGAGCTTTTTGGTTCTAGCTGTGTCGCTTTCTCTCAAATGTCTCTCTAGCACAAGCTAATTCTACTAATTTGTTGATGTTGATCAATCACTGTGTATTTTTTTTTGATAATTTAAAAAAGAAGTAATGAGATGAACATCCAAACAAATTGTACCAAATACTTATGAAACTTTGAAGAGCCCATGAATCTTGACTCACAGATGATATGGGTTCAGCTTCTTCTCTGTGTGGTTGGTTGTGTTTTAATGGGAAATAGGCCTGACTGGACTTTTAGGAAGGCTCATTAAAATAAATGCCTTTTTGTCATTAGAGAAACAAGCATGGTGCATCACAAGCATCACGATTCAGCATAGCACATATTTTCCCTTCAAAGGCCAGAATTCCCCAGAATTAGTTCAAAGATGGAACACATGATGCTGAACTCTGTGAGAATACGTTTTTTTTCTGTTGGACTAGTCACAATGCAAAGTCAAGTGAGTTGATTTCTGTGCCTTGATGATGGGAATCTCAAATTCTGTAATTCAGTTAAAATAATTCAATTTCTGAATTCTAATCTAGCATACAGCCTCAATGGTCTAATAATGTTTCTAGACCTGCTGTGATTTATCTGATATTGGCTACACATTTGCCATACAAATTAAATTTGTCTGTTTTGTAAAGAAACAGTGTGAAGTGTTTGAATATGGCACTCTGTACCTGAGGAATTTTGGCATAGATTAAAGACAGGATATTGCTGTCATGCCCTAGAGCAGGAAATTACTTCTCAAAGAAAAAAATTATAATTGTAATAAATGATATAATGACATAGTCCTCAAAATCCCTAGAGAAATCTTAATATAAATCTATGTACCAAAGTACTAGTTCAAGCATAATATTACGTACATGTAAAAGCTGTTTATCTGCAGTGCCCTGAGAAAGTATTTGCCTCGATATCCTCTATTATTGCATATTTGTTATCACTGATATCAAATTATAGGTCACATTTGGTTACAATTATTGCTACAATGCCTGATTTATACTTTGTCGCACGACAAAAATGACGTATTTTCAACTGAAAAAAGTTTGTGTCGCGGACCTCTAGAATTCTGTTGTTGCTGAACTTCATACTTCGTCGCACAGTGTTGATTGGACAGCCTGTATCATTGTCAAGGATACGTCATTATTGTGAATGTTTTTTTATCATTATTAGGCTAATTGAAAATGCCATTACAGTGTAATCATTTCCATGTTAGGAAACCACATAGGCAAATACACCAAGTGCTGTTGTGATCAAAGACTGTTTAGAGGTAGCTGGCTCAAGATTTTAGATTTCTTACATTTTCAGAGGGTTAAAAAAATATTTGTTGTGCCTTCTTACACAAAAACCATGAGACCCAGCTCACAGTCTTCTAATTGTATTTCTTCTGCTCCCTTTTCAGCATCAAACCTTCTCTTCTGGCTGGACTACCGGCATCTGCCATCAGACCCATGCAACTCATTCAGAATGCTGCAGCTCGTCTGGTCTTCAACCTCCCCAGACACTCCCACATCACTCCCCTGCTCACTGCCCTCCACTGGCTGCCTGTTATGGCTCGCATCAAATTTAAAGCATTGGTCCTAGCATACCAGGCAGTCAAGTGATCAGCCCCAGCATACCTCCACAAGATCTTCAAACCCTACATGCCAGCCGTACCCCTCCGTTCCGCTACCTCAGGACGCCTGGCACCTCCCCTTCTTCGCACCTGCGCTTCCCGAACACGTCTCCTGTCTGTCCTGGCCCCATGATGGTGGAATGACCTCCCCGTGGAGGTCAGAACAGCTGAGACACTGACCCACTTCAAGCGACAACTGAAGACTCACCTCTTCAGGCTGCACCTATCCCCATCCCTCCCTACCTCCCTGTAATCTCTAAATTAACTGGAAGCTTAGGGATAGTGCTTGTAGGTGACTATTATGTCTATCTGCTGATTTTCGTAATGTGTTGTGTTCTTGTAGTTACTTAGGGGTTTGAATAGCACTCTTCCGTTCCTTGATGTACTACTGCTTGATAACTGCAATGAAATGTAATGTAAAATCACTGTATCTCATTCCCCTGGTTATATTATTGGACTGTAATAACAGCAGTGGCAGGAATGCAACCTCAAGCTGCTGGGATACCTCACAGTTCGGTCAGACTGGTCTATAAAGCTGCTGTAACTTTTTGTATTGGCTTTTGAACCACCTGGCATTGCGGGGTGCTCGTTTCCAAAATACTCTACTCCATTACGGATTGGTGTTTCTGTCTCAGTGCTGAAGGTTAAAGGCTTTTGTAGCAGTTTGAATCAATCACCGGTCACTATAGAAGCAGGCTAAAAGTAGGAGGAGCCCCACCATGTGCCCCATCGAGAGCTATTGTCCTCTTTTATTAACAGCTATCCCACCCATACTCTATGCTGGGAGCACTGCGGTTGAAGTGTATGCTCTGCGCTGAGGCACTCGACTTTGAGCGGTGTCTGTATACGCCCCGCAATTCATTCAGCAGTACAGAAAAAAAAGGTAGCGTGTCTCTCCGGTGACAGCCTGTGGTTGCCTGGCATGTCATTAGGAGAAACTAATGTGGTGGTAACTCGAGGAACCCAGGCCAACTTAAGGCCACCTTACCCCTGGTGTGAGGAGGTCAAAAGTGCCATACCACTCGAGATTCCTAGCCATGTGATACTGTATAACGAAGGCTGAAGGCTCAAATCTGTAACCGTATACTGTACTGCACTGGAGAGTGCCCTTTTCACATCTCGTAAAGTATCTATTGAAAGATAAGACACATTTTCACTTTTGATTTTTCCACTTCACCATCAGTTATCGAGTGTATCAAATGTAGTAATTGCTCTGTGCTGTACATCAGCGAGGTCTCGAGCAGGATAACCCAATATTTGTAGTGCATAGTCACTTTAACATTGCTGTAAGACTTTAATGTTAACATTAAATTAACTTTAATGCTGTGTGCTGCTGATGTCATTGTTATTTTGTTATCTGGAATTTCATACATATGTGCAGAACATTCTGAAAGTGTATATTGGCACGTATCTTCCATTAGGTTTTTTCATGAGTAAATGAACCATTATGGGTCAGCGAAGTGTTTTTCTGTGGCTTTGGCAAAACTTGTTAAGAGCCATAAATATGTTCTTAAAAACGGTTATTTTTGGCACGTCATAACTCTGTCTCAAGCAAATGGGTATATAACCAGAACGTTCCCCAAAGTTAGCTGGGTTCCCTCCTCAGAGACAGAACTGTGAATCACCCCGACCCCAAGAGCTAGCAGAGCCTCACATCTCATCCCACACATCCATCAAAACCTTTTAATCTCCGTACATTTCAATTCAAGTTTACGTGCCTTAAAACTTTTCACAGTCCCAGGAATTCAAGATTTCTTTGGCTAATCACCGTTATTTCTATTCCACAACATGTAATGTAGGACAGACTCTAGGGGATTGATTAAAATGGAAAGTTCAAGCATTTCATGTTCGATATGAAGGAAGCAGATGGTTAGGAGGCTCAGGCATCCTGTGCTCAACCATTGAAAGGGCATCTGCAATTACTCGAAAATTGAGGGAGGAAAAAAAAAAAAAGAACCGTAAAAGGACTGCTGAACTAAGAGGCGCTCGAATGCAAAAGCTGACATTGAGATTGATGTGCAGTGTAAAGGCCTGGAGCTCAGCTATTGGCAGGTACGGGCCAGTGCTGTAATGATAGCTTTTTAATTAAGACAGAAGACCGCCAAGCACAGACAAGACAATCCTTTGGCGTCTGGAATTCCCCCGGTAACGATGGAAATACTTGGGGTAGATGATCTGAATCCTCTGTTCAACGTTTCAGCAGTTTCCTGTGACTGCTTCCAGAACTCTCCAGAGCCTCGCTGATGACAAGTCAGAATTCCAGGGAAACTGAACTGACCATCATGCCTTCGGAAACTGTGAACACTTGCTTTATTCGCAGATGAGCCTGTGAAATATTGCAGCCTTCTTTCTAGCAAATATTTATTTTACGCTCAACAACTTAGCAATGCCTTTAAGTGGAATGACCCTTTTCTGTCTATATTCATTGGCGTAAGGTCATAATTAGCGTATTCAAAATACGATTAAGTACGATTAAGTCAGTTTTTGCCCATTCTTTAAATTTTTTGGTGCACAGAGACAAGTTATTTCAGCTTTTTGAAACTGTATGTCAGGAAGAAGTCGAAGATCTCGGATTAAGACACGAATGGCTGCTGTGTGCTATTGTGCATACGCAAATCATATAAAGCCATTAAAGTAATTGCATGATTGATATCCATGTGAATGCAATAATCAAAATACTGGCAGAAATAGAATAATCCCAATAATTGGGATATTGGTGTGCATGTAAATGTAACCATTGTTAAATTGTTGCTCTGTCCACAGTCATATAATATTGTTTTTCTTTGTTTTCAACTGAAGGGGTTTAGAATGACCGGTACCATGTTACTATGATCCAAGAATCCTGTATGTTTTGCTGAAATACGTTCATTCTGAAATACAACAATTTTCAGAATAAAATAGTGTTGTAAGTTAAAGTGCAACAATAATGTCATCTTTGTGGCTGGACCGCAACAGCGGGGCCAGCCTTACAAACGCGAATGCCTGTGACTGAGTGACTGAGGGAAGTTACATGATTGGTCGGCCGAGTTATGAAGTTACACCATTGGTCGGCCGGATGAAGTGTGTTCGGTCCAGCCACATACTTGGTTTTGACCTGGTCTTGTTATGTTTGGGGTCCTAACAAGAATTAGACTTCTCCAAAGGACACAATACTAGTGTGGGAGTTCAGGGATGTGTTCTCCAAATAATGAAAACAAATATACATCCAAATTCTGTATTCCAGTGACCTTTGTGTGAGAAATGATTTGGTGTACTATTTGGACGTTCATCTACTTATATTTAAGGATACTTTTAAGGATATTTTTTTTGCAACTGACACATATTTTTAAATTATAACATATGCCAAGAAAACCCTCACCTAGTCTTTCAAAGTTTATTTACCCAACGAACATGTCTCACATTCAGATTAGTGCATCTGTGTGTGTGTGCGCGTGCGTGTGCCTGTGCACACATATATGTGTGTGATATAGATCAGCTTTTAATAATGTATTTACCAGGCTTCATGTGGATGTCATTTTCTAGCATCTCATGCAACTACGCCATTGTAATCAGTTGTTGCTGTGTTCAAGTAATAACAATAAAAAAACAGATCATCTAGTTCATAATATAACCTGTCACAGATACAAATGTCAAGTAAATGATAAGAAACTCGGCTTTGGAAAAACATTCAGGATGTTGGTATTTGCATTACATACAAAATGTAAATGATGCAAAATGACAGGAAATTGTAGAAGCAGGGTTTCTAGAACATGATAACCACGATCACAAACTGGTTGATTGTAACACTTAGGACCAGGGGTTCCCAAACCTTTCCTCTCCAATCTGGTGAACATGAATTACAGTCTCTTCAATGACTAATAAGCTTACCACTGCTGCCATGTCAGCCAGTACATTTAAATGAGAAGGATTGAAAGCACTCGCAAACTAATGTGATAGCCCTGTCATTATGTCATAATATAATCTATCATGTCAGATGACAATCTTCAAACATAACTACTGTTTTCAGTGAGGTAAAATAAAAAAATAAAAAACGGAAAACAACCCAGGAATTAATTATCATTAAGTATTCTTTTTTCAATAATAAACAAAATACCAATTTTAAAGGCTCATTATTTGATTGGTTAACCAACATAATGCCCAGTAATGTGTACTAGGCATTAAACGACAATGTAGTCAACCTAGAAATAGTCTGGCATAACTGCACGTCGCAGTCTTTCTTTCGTTCATTCCCCCCTCCCCCACACTCTTTCTTCGTCCCCTCTCTCTCTCTCTCTCCAGCTGTAAGTTGGAACAGCTGTGTCTTTCAGGATATTGCCTTTCAGACAGACTCCCGCCCTCGGTAAGCGAAACAAACCTTATAAAACACAAGGGCAACTTGATAGGTTGAGATTTATGATTATAAATAGTTCCTACAAACTGCTAATCTACCTCTCAGCCTCTTAAGTGCTTTCCCCTTTCAGAGTTGTGCTATTGCACTACACTTTCTCATCAAGAAGTCAAACAGAGGCCAAAGATTTATTTCAAGACTTATGAAAGGGGGAAAAAATGCCATTTCCCCTCATTCCCTTACTGATGGTAAGAAGCCTGTGTTCTCGTCCTGCTTTGCTTTGGACTTCATGCTGTGTATTTTTACATTTCTGGAAGATGTACAAAGAACAGAGTAAAGCAGAGTTGTGTATTTGGGCTGAATCCCTAGTTTAGTTCAAAATAATACATTGAACATCAGCACTGTGTCCACTCCAGGGCTAAGTAGAGAATTCTTATTGGATATGGCTCAGGACATCTTAATAGTTTTTTAAAGGTAACTGCCAAATAAATAAATAAATAAATAAATATTTCTCTCTCTCTCTCTCTCTCTCTCTCTCTCTCACACACACACACACACACACTACAACTAAGTGTATAAGTATGAAAGTATGTAAATATCTAAGGTTGTTTGAGTTAGCCGAGGGAGCCATTTTGCCTTTCATTTTTTAGTCCAGGCATGCTTTTTCACATATATACAGTAAATAGTCACAAAAACGTGAGCTCCTCATCACTGGCCAGTTACATGTGGTCCTTACGGAGAAAGGAATAAAACACTTGTTAAGTTTGCTCCACAAATGTTTCAGAAGAATGTTATCACCACATTGACAGAATCGTGAACTGAAAGGAATGCATCACTTTGTTGAGAAATGACTGAATTAATTCATCTATTTCTACATTTGAGTGAGAGACATAAGAGCGTGACATTCACTCATGAATTTTACAGAATTTATTGGTGTAAAGCCATATTTATTATTACAACTGCTATCTATGGCTGAACATATTATAATTTGATATAGATACAGTACAGAGCATGTCCTCACTTTGCAAATTTAAAGGAAAAAATATAGGCGTATGCTGTGATCTGAGTGGACACTTACTACCAAGGCTTTCAATATACCATATGCCTATCTTCTGACAGAAAGGATGAAACACTTGAATCCTGCTATTCACAAGCAAAAAAAAAAAAGAGAGAAAACATCTGAAGTGTCTTTACAAGCTGTGTCTTTCAAGATCATGCTACACAAAGAACAAACAGCATAGATTTGATAGCTTTTTTCATTTTTTACTTTGGGAAATGTGCAGCAGGAAAGGACAGGCCTCCTAAAAGGTTTTCTAATTGCATTTGATAATGGCTTGATCTTGTCTGCCATTGTTGGCTGAAGGAAGCAACCTTTCATCAGATAATTATGTTGCAATTTAATGTATCCTTGTAAGGGCCAGCTCCATCCCCTGCAGCTGCCAGCGAATGCAATTTCACAAAACTTTTCATCTCTGTCTGTTTTGTCCATGTAGACCAAGACCTTGAACCAAATAAAGTGGTTTAATTCAGCAGATCTGCCATCTATCAAAAAGTATAAAATTACCGTACAGACAGATACCCTGGCCTAGAGCAGTCTGAAATTGTTATACTGTGACATATACCTATACCCTAAAGTACTGTAAACAAGGCTTGTTCTTGCATTATCCATGTTTCCCGTTGGCTTGTTGTTCAATTAGCGATTGACACGAGGATTGTGTGGAAACCTGATTCCTCTCTAAAGTGACTCCATTTAAAATATTCAGAGCTGAGGGAGAGGCGAGAACGTGCTCCAGCCCTGATTCCCGGTAGCTGTGTCCACTGCTGTGCCTTAGGTTTCTGTTTCTGTTGCTGAGCCTGCTCCAGAGTGTCTCCTATCTTGAGGAGGATGGACTAACTGGGAATACGCCTTTTGGGTATATGCCTTTGCAAACATTAAAACTCTTGATAGACTTACACCCCCTTCTATCTCATTGTTCTTTTTATCAAGAGTCATTCTGTTTGAACAACAGTGACCAATGACTAATGCGCTGGTCACTGATGCAAAACTACTGCATAGACCTCTGCCACAAGAGAGGTTCTGAAAATGTTTTTGCAAATGCTTTATCATGTGCATAAAAGGGGACAAAAAATAATTTATCCTGACATATTTTGAGGAGCAAGGTGTTGCTTGCTTGGGGTGGCTGTGGCTTAGCAGACTGCAACAATCGTTTTTCAAAGCCCTCGAAATTGGTGGCTGTTTTTCTGGAAGCCAGTGATTTTCCCGAAGCCTGAGGCTGGTGGGAGGAGCTGCTTCCATGCTCTTGGAGCTGACTGGGTGGAGCAAGTTTGATTTGGCTCACCTGTGGTTAATCACCTCAGGCATTAAAAGCTTGATGATTTGTTTGCTTGTTTGGCTGGGAGTGATGATGCATGTAGGAGCTTAGTCAAGGGGCTCCTGTTGCGTGCAGTCTGGTAATTTATAAAAAAAGGGTGTGTAAGAGAAATGACAGCAACCAAAGAAGATATTAAATCTCAAACAAAATGATGGGGGAGGAGTTTATGTAGAAAATACAAAAAAAAAAAAGGTTTCAGTTAAGCGAAAGGGGAAAATAAGTGATGAAATTGTCTTATTTTTCAAGCTAAGTTTTTGCCTCCCATAACTCTGTGGACACCTTGGTGCCTTAAAATCCCCCCCTGTTCATGTCTCTTCAAGTGGTACTTTTTTTTTCTCCCCTGCAGGGCAATAAAACATACTAAAGATCAATTTGTGCTGTTGAGTGGGGAATGTAACAAAATGGGAAGTTTTGTGCAGTAACCAGGGCAAATCTGTAGAACCACTTTTGTAGCAAGGGAATGGATGGCAACCCAGGTATTAAATTGAAGCTCCTCCCTGACCATTAAATAAGATTAAAATGACTCCCAGGAGTAAAACTCTATAATTTAAGAGGTACAGCTGTGAAGGCATTAGGGAAGTTGACTTCAGCAGGCAGGTGTCCTGACCTTCACTTGACCAAAAATGAGGGTGAGACTCACCCCAGTTATTTTCCTCATTGACCCAGAATGCAGTGGAAACTGTGGAGATCGCTCCTCCCATATTGAGTTATTTTAACGTCATTAGCAAATTGATTGATTAACTGCAGCAGAAGGTGATTTGTGAGGGAAATGCAATGGGTGAAGGTAAGCACAGATGCAGTGCAAGAGAACTGACAGGATTGTGTATACATAAAATTCCTCCTCTGGTCTCCTTTTTTTCCTCCATAAATTTTAATCTGTTGCTTTCTCAAAGTGCATTGCCTTTAAAGGCATGTAGTCCTTCCCTGAAATTGAACTCAGGTGGACTTACAGTTCCAAGCACACTCAGAGCCCCATTAATGCTAATAATATAGAAGAGAAGAGAAAGGAAATGGATTCCGTCCTTTATGATGAAATTAAGGGCCTACAGATGGTCATTGATGGTGCCAAATGTGGTACAGTAAATACTGTAGCTCTCAGAAGAGTGCAGCAAATCGTCCTTTTTCTGACACTTGTACAACTCATTATTTACTATGTTTTTGGAGAGAGTGGACGCCTCTTAGCGATTCATAATAGGTAGAAAATGGAGGCAAAATTATGTACATATTGGCCACTAATGAATAATATTGTACAGTGCAATAATGTGCCCAGTATATGGATGCTTGAATGTGCTTTGTTCAATTGTGATTGGGGGGGAGGCAGGGGTGTGGGTCGGAACTAACGTGAAACCTTGAATAGAGAATAGTTAATGCATTCTGACCTTTATAAAAGGGCAGGTCCTGTTTTGTTTGGCACCTCTCTTTGCTCATTGGTTCTGTTAGAAGCAGTCTATTTACATTTCAAGAGTTTGAGGCTTTCAGGCTTTGTGCATACCACATTCCATTTAGCCATGGATGCTAATGCCTTCTAATTTCTCTCTTCCATTACTGTTCTTGCTCCATTTTTGGTGCAGTATATTAGCCCTGAGGAGTGTGGGCTGGTCTGGTACAGTATGGTATGTAGCTAATAGATTAATGTAGCCCTCCTGTATGATCTCTTGTCATCTGATCATTTTTCTCTTAGTGTTTCTAATCTGAGATAATCCCAGTAAAATCCCTTGATTGTGTGTTTGGACCCAGGCCGCCTCTAAAGAAGGGATTTAATGGGCTTCATGGCACTTGGTGTAAAGTCATTTATCTACCAGAGTGGCTGTGGATGCTTGTTTTGATAAGGTCATGCTTTATGAAAAAGAAAGGGACCAGCCTTTTAATTAGGCAAAGGGAGGGCTAGTTTGCATCAAACGGTTCCTCTCAAAGACTAGGAGAGCTTCCTGTTTAATTTTCTTCATCTGAGAAAAAGGGACATTGTTTTCTTTCTGTGCTCCCAGAATTGGCATTTTCCCTCTCCCTCCCGGAGTACCCCACACATACAAACTCTGACACTGATTAGTGACACCTGTGAGGTCGACATGGTGGGATTAATGACTTATTTACAGCAATAGTGTGGAAAAGGAAATGTGAGTGAGGCCCTACTTTGTTGCCAGACAGCAGAAAGTCCCATAGGTCTACTTAGGAGTATGTCTGCTACTCATAATTTTATTTATTTTTTATTTTTTAACCCTAAAGAAATGATGCAATACTGTTCATCTCTAGATTTGATGGTTTGACTGACTATTTGAAAAGATGTACTGTTTGATTACCCTCTGAAAACTTTTGTAAGGTTTCCATGCATTTGGAACTGCATTAAGAATTTACCTTTTTTCTGTGACACATCAGACAATATCCCCTCTGTTTCTCATGGGGCTTTAGGTGACTTCTCTTTTTGGCTTTTTCTACTAATTATATAGAAATTGCGTTTTTGGTGGCTTGTAGCTGCTCTAGATCGCCTCTCTGATGGTAGTAGCTCAACGTACCAATCATATAAATTGCATGTATGAATCTCTTCGTATATTTAATGCATGTTGCAATGACTATTCTAAATATAGAAAATGTTGCCAACCATTACCTTGTCGTTACAGTACGTATTGAAATGGACTGGAATGAGGCTCATTGCATTAATGCACTGAGCTATTGGGCTTTTACTCTACGCTAATGAAATGAATGGAACTCAATGTCAGTCTATCCAAGGCCCAGTGCTGTGGCATGTACAGCTTAATATAATTGGTTATTTTTGCATGTCTACCAATGCATGTATTTGAGCCATGTTTGGAGTTTTTATTTATTTTTTTTATTTTTTTTAAATACAAAATTATGTACAGTAAGTTTGAAACTGTGATGTTTAAATTTGAATCTTGTTTCTGGTTAGCTTCGCTGTGGCTGAATGCAGCACTGTGGCTAAGGGAGGGTGTGGCCTGGTGTCACCGCAGAAGGCCCTGCCATTTAAAGCTGCATCTCAAGTTTAAACTTCCCTGTGGTGCAGCAGACCTCACAGTGACCTTTCAGTATGGTAATTTACGTACCGCACTATGCTGTTCTTGTTACAGATACGGGCAAACCTGCAAAAATCATTTTCCAGAAGTTTTTCAGGACTTTGTGAATCTCAAACTTCTGGTTTAGTCTCCCCAGAGTCGGTTCCATGTGAAACTGAACTTTTGAGACCTGTCTGAAATTGCTTTCTGAGGACAGATTATCGTCTGGCCATCTAAACTGTTACAGTCATTCATGGATTTTGTTAGAAATTGAACTGTTCTTCCTATGGCTTCCACGCCTTAATTCAGTTACTCAAAAATGCCATTTAGCTCAGAAATAAATAAATATGAATTGCTTGCCCCATATGGAATTTGCTTTCCAAAAGTGTCCCCCATGGCCTGACCATTGCCTGCTGGCAGCCATTGATGTAACAATGTAGCAACAGCAGACATTTTGTAATGTGCTTGGTTATATTCTTTACATAGTATAGTAGCATTCTAAGGTCATATGTTTATGTTTGATGCAATACACGCACTCTGAATGATTATGTATGTTGTGATTAACAGTAATTGTAAAGCAGTAATTGCTAAATGGTAAATGGACTGCATTTATATAGCGCTTTTAACCACACCAAACCTCTTTTTAACAAGTTAATCGTTTTTTTTTTTCTGCCACCAAAATGTTTCACCCCAGCTTCCCACTAGTGGCCCACCAGGAGTGCCACCAGGGATTTTGGGGCCCCACCACTCCAGGCCACCCCATCCCTGCACAATTACAGTACAAATTTAAGGACCCCTGTCTGCCAGGGCTCTTGGAATCATGCTAACTTCCCCCACATATGGTGTCCTTGATCGGCACAGATGACCATCTGCATTTTGAAAAACAGCATTAGAACAGTCCGATAGTTGAGTCAAGGCAGTAGAGCTGAGGATCAGCTGTTTAAAGAATGCACAGTTGAATGTTGCTACCAGCAGTGGACAGCAGTAGTGTGTATTTACAAAATGCTTCTGAACTGATAAATGGCACCAATAGTGGTCCAATGGGTACTTGCTTGCCGGTACCCTGCAGTCACCTAAGTTAGCAAAGAAAATGTAAAAAAATAACATAAAATAAAAAATGATAAAAAAAAAAATGTGAAGTGTTGATTGCCAAAACTAGTTGTTTTTTGCATTTTATGCAAAGGACACTAAACAAAGCACCTGTGATCCCATCGACATGATCATTTGTGGACATAGAGGCAACATCAAACTACCTCCTACTGCGAAAATGTAGCTCCAACAATGGTGCTGGAAGGGTTCCAGGTGTGCACCTCTTACACCCAGACCTGGATTCAGTCAACACTGGCAACACAAGTTAAATGTGACTTTTTGTTGACAGAATCTAATCCTGCACTGAACATTGTATGGTAGCCATTGAGGTTTATAATACACACAGGGTCATTTGGTCATTGAAAAGAAGCTAAATGGATGAGGTACAACTAAATTGTTCATTAAGAACAATGGGGAAATTTGTCATGCTAAGCCCTCTCATATGGAGAGTTAACTGTACAGCAGAAAACCAAATGTTCTGCTCTATGCTGGCAAGCAAGAGGTCAGATGGGTATACATGCATATGTGCTACAACAACCATAGTTCCTCCACTAATGGGATTCAGAGAAAAAGCTAAATTTGCCATGCATTAACAAGCAAATCTACTCTGCTCTCATTAAATATACATGTTCCTCCATACCCAGACTGTATGGGGAAAGGGGGAAAGTTGTGTTGTGGGATGTTATTTTCTCAAAAAAAGAAAAAAAATGGGGGGGGGGGGGGGAGAAATATAATTGGAAGCATTTCTAATACCTCTGGGTCAAACTGTGACAGAATGAAATAAGTTTAAGTTTTGCAGAGTAACATGTATGGCATGGATTTTGTAATTAACTACTACTCCAGTACTTAATTAATTTGATCTTGGAGATATAGAGATAATCATTTGGGGGGGAAAAAAAATCTCTTCGTTTGGCATGCTATCCAGACTGCTTTATCATCATGACTGTATGGAAAACAAATCACTGTAAACTGTTGGTACATTATTCCTCTGTTAGAGTTATGTTTGTCAGGTTTTTTATGTGATAGATCTGTTCTCGGAATCACATAAGTAAAAATGACAATATAGAAATTGCATTCCATGTCTATTGGTCATAACCTTCTATGAAATGTCAGCCTACATTCACCAACTGACATATTCACTAAATATGGATATGGAGGCACACCTAATCTGGCTATGTGTCTCCCTCCAGGTATATTTTCCATCTGGAGATCTACGGAAACCAAAAACTGGTCAGATTTATTCACTTCAACCAATGTGAGTAGACCAAGCATAAAGATCACTAATTGGTTGTTCTACAGACTGAGATGATTGCATATAATTTTCCCTGCACCATTTTAAAGAGGATTGCTGTGAGAATATAATCATGGTAATGTATTAAATGTTGCAGTGGTAAAGTAATTAAAATTCCTGCTGATCTTATTTCATGTTCCCTAAAATAACTGAAAAGCATGCACCATCTGGGTAATGAGAGCTACCTGAATAATGAAGGTGCTCTGTCAAAACTGTTCAATCCACATATAATTTTGTATTTAGCGACCATACACCGACCAAATGAATCTATCCATCTTGGTGCATATTTTAAATGTACCTGTTCAGTCACACTAAATTAGAAATGAATGCCATCTTTAATTTCTGTTAATAGCTGATTGTAGAAAAGTATAGTAGATTTTGTTTTACCTTATTGGCAGATTTATGGAAAGTTTACATTCTTTCATTATACTTTAGGCTGAGAATAAAATGAAGAAATTTCTTAAATGTGTACTTTGTTCACATGGCAGTCTTGGAGTACAATTTGGTTGCATATTTGCAACAGTTTCTTACAAGGTCAGTTATGAGCGTTCATAACTGACCTATGAGCAGTCATAAAAATATCGACAACATGGTGGGCCTGTGGTCAATTTGCGTTTTAGAAGGAAGTGCCAAAAGCTTAGTCTGTTTCACTAACAGAGAAAGGAAGAAGATTGACACCTATAATTTAATAGTGCTGCCAATTGGTGAAGCCTTCCAATGTATGAGAACACAAGACAAATCTGAGGCCACACAAGGACAAAAAAAAAAAACTGATCTCTGAATGGAATACCAACAAAATGGCATCGACGGGTTTTACAAGCAGGAAAGAGAATCTTCAGTCCCAAAGGGAGAGTTCCTGGCATCTGATTACCAGCTAGTTCAGAGTAAATAACACCCTCCCCCCCCCTCCCCTTTCAGATGATTTGATTTAGAGGGTGCAGAGAAATGCAAGTTCAAGGAGTAGACATTTTCCATTTACTTTAAAAGCCGGATTGAATTGAAAATCAGCAATTATAGCGGGGAACTTGGGCCTCAGCAGCTGACAGCGCATGCTTAATTTATTGCATTCCGAATCACAAACTCCACTCCCTTCATCTGATGACTCCACCAATGTACACCAGTGCTGCTCTCGAAAGGCTAGCAGGAACCAAATAAATATACACCTGCTGGAGGGTAATTTAGCGCTAGTTCATTTGGGAGTGCATCTGGTACATTACTTTCCCCGGTCATTATTAATGACCATATTAATAATGATTCATGTAGTGCTCATCATTGCTGCGGACCAACTACTTATTAGGTTCTGGTTTATGAGTGTGAGAGGGAGTAGATGTGTGTGTATGTGGGTGTGCATTTTCAGTAAATCAGTTCATTATTTATATATCCTGTACATAAAGAGGGTTTGATTAAGATAGTGAAATCTGTGTCTTTAATGATTAGCTAAAACTTCACAAAATGTACCAGTATTGCATTTACTGCATTTAATCAGCCAACCATTTGAATGGGGTCATTTTAAAATTGAGAGATAACACTTAAATCTTGAAATATTTTCTGTTCACTCTTGTAAGGTGCTTAAAGTAGGAGCACAGACTTACAGAATACAAGGCACTTGCTCAGCAAAAAAAGAAAATTAGAAATGGTTCAGCCATTTCAAAGAATATAAATTTAAAAAATGTAAAGAAAAATAAATGCATAAAAGCTCTAACCAGCTGGCATCACAGAGAAAATCAGAATGGTTTTCAACCTTTACTCAAAGTTATACTTAATATAGCTAATTTGCAGACATATAGCATAGGGATTTCCCTTCAAGGAATTTTAAAATAAAGGGGCAGATAAATCTTCAGTCAGGTGCAAGATGAGACTTGAAAACTGCAAAAAACAAATCAAAGAAATATGCAAAACAATGAACAAGTCGAATGAGATCTTAACCAATGATAGTACTCCTCCATTACAGATGACTGCTTAGCTGCCATGGTTGACCTTTGATGACAGGATTTTAATTGTGATTTGCAGGGGGTTTTAATTAGGTTTTAGTTTGTCAGCGTGAAAAAAGTACTTGTATCACAATATACGAATTGACAGCCACCACATTCTCACAAAATCGGCCTTTTCTCCTGAAAATCACTGATTGTGTGCTCCATGTACAGGTACTAGTATGTGGTATTCTTTAAATTGCTATACTGTACTGCCCTTGGAATCGCTGACCTACACTTCACTGAGTACAGCTGCAATAAGTCCAGGGAGGTCAGATCCTCTTGGATATGGTATAAGTTATAAATGGTGCCAGAGACCAAGACCAGCTAACTCATCCAGGATGTACCAGAGAGCTTATCACATTCACACAGCCTACAGAGGTAAATGGTTTTCATCTGCCCTTCCAAAAACTGGGGGCCACGCTTAGTTCAGTCTTCTATTTTAAGAACCTGGGAAGTAATAGGTTCTACTTGTACATTATTAGTGATTCAAAAACATCTTGGAGGTAATTAAAGTAAGACTTTGGCTTGAATTCAATCACATTTTGGCACACGCTTAAAATATATCAGACTCTTAATGTCAACAGTGCAGTAATCATCAGTGTTTGCTCATCAGACAGATTTTATTACTTGCATTAAGTCAAATCTAAGGGCAAATGACAATCTAACCCAGGCCTTTACACACTAAAAAGCACACCATAGCAGTTCGGCTACTTCAGGGTAGTGGACACTAATATTCATATTTGTTTGTCTTTGGCAGCTTAGTGCACTCCACGTCTGGCTGAATAGTAAGAACTGTATCATTTGCAAATGGTACAAAACAGGTAGAGGGAAAGCAATGTCCTGTCTCTGGAGCAAAGTTAGCCTGGGGTGCACTGGAGTTATCTGGACTGTAATACAGTGCTGTGAATCTGGCACTGCTTTTCAAGCACACTGACAAGATCAATAGCAGAAAGGGCCTCCGCTGCCAAGTTGGATGCCAATAAATTGGTGCCTCTGTAAATTGAAAGGGTGCTAAAGCCTGCTAATGGATCGACCACTGGAGACTACCGCTATTGTGGGAGCAAGCTGTTTTTGTCGGTCTCCCTGTTTCCTGTCAGTTTTGACAAGGTAAGACATAACGGTGGGCCTAAAAGCCCATCACTGGCCGCGGACTCCGTCAGATTATTACGACATCAAATGGTGATTATCGGCTACGCATTGAGACGCTGCACTGATCCGCGCTGTTGGTTCTTCATGCACGCAGAGGCTGCAGTCTTCTGGATACGTGACACACGGCCCCAAGGCTAGGAGGGATCCTTGGTCGTTCGCGAACGACAGCTGCCACACAAGCAATCATTCAGACCGCTGAATTCCCCCATTATACTTGCATTTTAAAATCATCACTGGTCATCGGGTTTAGTGTTCCCCAGCCATATCGTCGGTTGACCCATAAAGAATCGGACTAAAAGCAGTCGAGTGTCAGGTTCTATCCATTCTCCTGGATGACTGCAGGCCCCGGGACTGCACTTGGTGGGGTCTTCCCCTCTGGCTCTGTTTCCTGGTCGTTAAACATTAGCATGTAGTTGCCTGAGACTGACCTCACCTTTGACCCACACTCATGGTGTTGGATGCATTGGGTTCCTTAGCTAATGTCCCATAAGTCACCTTTAATTATTCTAATTAACTTCATTTCCATGCACAGTCCCATTCAGTATATGAAGACATCAACATAGAGGCCTGGATTCAATCAACATTAATCAAACATAGACCATGATTAAATTCAGTTTTTTTTTTTTTTTTAGTTTGGTAAGATTTTGATTTCTGAACTGTCAGACCTGTTAGGACAAATCATTGTAACGATAATTAAACTGTGACGTAAAGGAGACTTGTTCAAATCCAAACTGCATGAATTGGTTTATGGGAGTGTCTCTGCTCTGTAAGAAGCCAAAATGTGATACTTAAACTTACAGGTAGTATGATTTGACATTTATGGCTCCTGTGCATGCACTGGAAATTAATGCTGCTGTGTATTCATTCAGCTTGAATACAAGTCATGAGGGTGCAAATGGATATGTTATCCGAAAGCGTTACTGCCTGACAAACAATACCTGGCAATGCATCACAAGTCTCACACAGTTTCTTTTTCCCCCCCACCCTTATTTAACTTATTGTGTGTCCTGCTTGCAATGAAGATTATAAATTTATCTTCAGAGACATTAAGTAAAATGCCACTTGCACAAGCTGAGCGATGTAGGGTTCGAGGAGTGCTGTGATTCTGTCTGCTAATGTTTGCTTGCAGTCATAATTAAAATGTGTGTCTTAATGTGCATAATACTGAAGACATGAAACATTGGAAGTCGAGTAACCGCTAAGATCTGATTCTGCATTTCTGATGGGTAGTGCATCTGCTATATCAACAGCTAAACTAAAACATAATAAAATGAAAGAATAATGCTTATAATACTAAACGATTAATACATTTTTTGTGTTACTATGTCACAAAATAGACATGGAAAAATATTTAAAATTGAGCTTAGGTATAATGTTCTGAGTTAAGCTATGCATTATATAAGCAAACTATTGGAAGGCTACCCTTTTATATTGTTTATTTTACTGAAGCAATTTTTTTTCTGCTCCAATAGAACAAAAGTACTTTCTTGGTGATGTGGAACTGCCAGGAGAAGACTGGTTTATGATAACAGCCAGAATGGCTTTTTCGGGTTTATTGGCTTGTATAGATGCTACTGACAGCTAATTATCACTGTTATATTTCTCCCTGGACATGATTTTCAAATTCATTGCTAGTGGGTTGCCGTGTTTATTTTTGCATTGTTCCATTGAAAACATTTCCTGGCCAATACAAAGCATATCTGTATGTGGGTCACTACTGCCTAAGGGTGCCTATAATGATGCCAGTGTGCAGATTCTGCATCTATGGGATAATAAAAGAAAAATCAAATTCCAAACAAGTTCATCTGGCAAGGAGGACAGCTGATTTTAGTTTTGCTGATGCTTCAGTGTTGACTCCTCATTTGTGTACAGGCAGGAGAAAAGGGTGATGTCTGCCATATTATGTCTTCAAAGTTCTTCAGCTGCAGCTACAGGCCTAAAGCTGGACATTTTCATAACATTGTCTTACTTTTTAATTACGTGCGCTGAGACCATGTTTTTTTTATAGCATGCAGGAATTGCCAACATAGAGGACATGGTTCTTCTCCATGACCAGCAAACTATGATAAAACTAAAACACCACAGATAAAAATTCATTTGTTTGGACACTTCATTTTATACGCTTAACTATTTCCTGGAAAATTTGTGACTATAACAATTCCTGATATGGTCAAAGTTGATTTTCCTCAGAGCTCACCCTTGCAAAAATGAATACATTGTAAATGTGTGTATGCTTATTTAAAATGTTCTGAATTGCACAAGTGTTAAAATATTGCTGTAATTTAAAGCAGCAATAATTTGTAAAAATTTCCATATGTCTAGTATTGTAATGTTCTCACAGCACTTTGTTTCAATATACAATATTCAGTATATTCCATCGCTGTTAAGATATCCATGAACTGGTCAGGGTGGGCATGGTAGGAACAGGGCATCACTGCCTTCCCTGTGCCACCAAACTACACGCCTCAGTACGCAATAAAAATGAAAAGCTGAGGCAAAGGCACAGAACTTTCCCAGCTTTGCCTGGCTTCTCTTTTACGACTTGAAACGCGCAAACCTGTAAAAGTTCAGAGAACTTCAAGGTGCATCGGAAGAGCGCTTTTATAAATAGTTTCCCCGGCAGTGTCGGGGTAATACTTTCAGGGTAATAAATGACAGGCCTAGCTGAGCAGGCTTGGGTCTCCTCACCACGGCAGCTGTGTAGGCCTGTGAACCCCACGGACT
This sequence comes from Anguilla rostrata, assembly GCF_018555375.3. Taxonomy (NCBI): domain Eukaryota; kingdom Metazoa; phylum Chordata; class Actinopteri; order Anguilliformes; family Anguillidae; genus Anguilla; species Anguilla rostrata. The sequence continues at coordinate 8,981,952 of NC_057938.1, forward strand.
GAAATAGCTCTGGCGCGCGCATGATGGAGCACTTGGGTGCATTGAGATGCCCATCGCATGTAGAGAGCACAGTTGTAGAGGGTGTGATTGAGGTAAATGGCTCTCACCGGTAGTAACAGCAGCATGGTTTGTGAGAGCAGGGGACCAGGTGCCGCTGAGGCCACAAAGACCTCCTACAGGATGTCACAGCAGGGACCCAGCAAGCGAGCGCCTATCGCGGCGATGTAGGCCTGACAGTATTTCGCAAATCGGCACTACGGTGGTCAGCTAGGGGCAATTCTCCAGGTATTTTGAATTCCTTGATGGAGTTATCTTCAACTCGACTGCATCACATCAACTGCTAGCCAACCGCCATTTTGCACCCTGCTGGGCAAATTGTACTGGCTGTGGCCAGCTGGTGGCCACTATTTGTTGGCTGGCTGGGAAGTGACAACCATATAATTCATCATAGTAGGTCCTTGTATCTATCCATTCAATCTTGAAAAGTACTTGCAATTGAATGATTCAAAAAGTGTTGTAATGGGTCATTTTTAATCAAATCAATCTCTTTTATGAAGATCCAGGAGACAGGTACCTGAAGCAGCAGTTTGTGTATGTTAAGCTTATGACAGGTAAATCTGCTGCCATTTTCCAGTCATCGTAACAAGCACAGGAAGGGCCTTCAGCTACTGTCATACTACAGTTCAAAGCTCCATGTTTTGTGATTTATAAATGAAGGGCAGGCTGTAATGACTGCATTTGAATCAAAGATGGAGGATGTGTCATAAGAAAAGAAAACATACAGATTTCTAATAGCTAGAGGCTAGCACCTGGTGTTTGACAACCCAATGAACCGTTCATCTCGTAGATGGAAATTTCTCCTTGGGGTTACTTCAAGATCACTTTAAACTGGGCTAGAAACTTGCTCACACTGCCATCAATGGTACTTTTTTCTGTTGCCAATCCCCTTACTGGGGTATTGAGTAGTAAGCTCTCAGACACTCAGATCTCCACCTGATGTAGCTTAAAAGTGCTGACTGCTCATTTAAAAATAAATAAATAAAAATTGACTTTCAGGTTTAATGATTAGTAACTGACTCAAACATGCCAAGCCATTCTAATTAAAGCAGAAGATCTGAGGTGTCGAGCAATGACTTGGGGTGCTGCTTCCAGAAAAATATTTGGACATTTGGGACCAAACGCATAGATGAATCAAAACTTTGATCATGGAAGAGAATTTGCTGAAAAGCAAATCTTGTATAAAGTTGCTAGTAAAAATAATTCTATACTGCAGATGCCAGTGCATTCCAGTGAGTTGGATACACCATTATTCACCAGCGCCTGGCGTTAGGGCTAGCATTTCACAATTGCGCCTTGATTGTGAAAAAAGGGCCCCATTTGTTTGTACTGAACTATTTATTATCTGAGTAGAGGAGGGTTTAAAAAGTCAGTACAAAATGGATATGTATTTGGAAAACGTCAACTGACATTCAAGACGCAAAAGGCACTGGCACGAAGTTCCTGTCCTTTAAACCAGGAAATGTGTTTAATCAAGCAAATTAATTTACTCCTGAGGATTAACATAGATTATCCTACTCTGTTTATTATCATTATTTTGATCATCTTAAAAACCAATAAAGAACAAAGCAAGTATATTTGAAATGTATTAGCCTTCATTTGGTCCTTATTTCAGAGGGACTGCTGTGTGTTCTGTTTGGATTGAAATTTCTGGGGTGCTTGCTGCATTACCGCAGTGAAGGGATCAGAATTTGTCTTTGCATTTGTGGCAAATCTTGTCATGTTAGTTTTAGTTTTAGTATCAAAAGGCTTCCTTTGTGACCAAATGTTTTTATTATATAAAGCATACAACGCAGTGTACATTGTAAATAATGACGACAATAACAAAAACAATGAAATAAATTAAAGAATAATGCACACAGAAACAAAGATAAAATGGCTTCTTATTGTCTAAATGAACTGAGAGCGCCAATAAAATGATTGTCTCTGATTTATTTATGAAGGCTTATTTACCATGGGATCTAAATTCTATGTCAATATAACCAGCTGTACGGAATGCCAAGCCAAACAAAAAGTGGATTTCATGTTCCAATTGCTTTTTATTATTGGGCAGTCATTGACGGGGCTGTGCCATTTTTACATTCTCTATATTTTGGTAATTTCTCCAGATAACGTCATCCCTGTACTGCCAGTACTGAAGAAGCAGTTCTTCAGTGCAACTGTTTACTCCAGGTAACTGCCTTGTTCTGCCACCACTTGGCTTTTTGATGGTGAGTTTGGTGGTTGAATAGGTAAGTCCGATTTTGTGAATCCCAGCTCCTGGATCAACCCTTCTGCTATCTACTGCACACGCGCACACACAATGCATAAAATGCTAAAATATCTATCAAAATTCAAAAATGATTTGCAGTAGCAGAGTGGTGTGGTGCCACAGCTCACATGGATTAAGCGGTGGGTGTGCCTGTTTGCGCAGTCGCGGGCGTCCAGCTGCGCAGCTGCTGCAGAAGCCCTGCGCAAACCGGCACATGCTGCCACATCCACCCATGCTGTCGGAGAGTAAACGAACAGCCCTGAACAGGGCTGCAGAATGATTAATGGTATCCGATTCTTCCTGTTTGTTCTTGTTAAAGTCGTTGTTTGGCAGCCACAGGGGGAGGATGTATGAGCAGGATGGAGTCAATGAAAAATCATTGCGGCGGTGTAAACTTGTGACTGCATCTCCCTCATGCTCAGTTACAGATGGGATTGCAGTGGGGGAAACTGTCATGAAATTTGGCAACCAGTCAGGTACTATGCCATGCAAAATATGCAACTTTTACATAATTTACAATCCTTTTTTTTTTTTTTAAATGCAGAAAAAATAATCAAAAGCAAGGGCTTTTATTTTGAAGTCGGTGGGTGATTGTTGCTCCTCAACGAGTCACTTACAGTGCATTTCCCCTTTGGCATTCATCAGAAAGCCCTTAAGGTCAACGGCACCCCAAAAAGGTTCTCATTTTTCTTCATTTCATTTCACTGCTCTCACAGACGTAGCTATTTTTCACCAAAAATAAAAAAAAATTACAAAACGCCCAAAACATTGAGCCAAGCTTAATTTGTGCCGAACTGCGCTCAAAACTAGGGGATATTGATCTTTCCCAAACATAGACACTATAGATAACCTGAATACATTTCTTTTTATATTATTTTCTTAATGATTACGATGACTGACTATTTGAGAATTTTTTGCTCACTTTTTTTGGTGAACTACAATCATCTGTTCATGTTTTTTTTTGTGTTTTTTTTTCCCCCCTATAGGCCCCTACTTCATCTACTGTGTGTATAGCTACCAGTACGCCTGCCATGCATCTCCTTAATAGTATGTTAATATTAAAAGTATGTTTGCTTGTCACCGCTACTAAAACTTTTGCCACCATCGCACTCGTCCCTTATTGAGTGATCAGTCTGTCCAATGTGAGACCGCTCCTGAACAGTTCTCTGCTAGCGTGCGTGCTAGTTTCCCTTGACTGCTGTGTGCATCTCCATATCCAATTACGCGCGCACGTCGTTAATTTCCATACGCAGCAGAGATGTGCTTGTGTTGCCGTATCATTCGATACCTTCAGATTTTTCATTGTGATTTCTTGCCCCTGTCAATGCACTCCTCCACCCCCAACAGCAATGGCAAGCAGTGAGTGACCCAATACTTGAGTCTGATAGCCATCTCAAAAGCAGGTCATGCGTGTACAACTAAAGTGCTCCTTAACCACATTTTATGAAGCCAGAAATGTAATCCGATAACGATTTGAGCTGTAAGTGCTTCTTGATAGCCACCTGGGACTGGAAGCATGTGTGGCACTACTACTAAAAGCAGTTTAACCAAAAAAAGACATAAATTCCATTTTCTTAGTGTTGCTGGGAATAAACTAAAGTGCTTAAAGTGATTAAAGTCTAGCTGCTGTTCAACATTTGATACATCAGCATTATTTTTAAAGCTTGTTTTTTTTTTATACAACATACTAGATGATCATGCTTTGTGTGTGGCTTTTTTAAAGGTATATTAATGTTGTCCTTTTGGCTCCCAGAGATGTAGCACATTGCCCAAAACTAATTAGCAATCAGGAACTAGTTAAGAAATGCCTTTTTAAAAACAACCGCCCTCCAGGCGTGATTTAAATATAGAGTTGATGAGTGAGTGCAGCGGGGAGATCCAGGTGCTTAAGGCAGAATGAGACTTTGACCTTTGACCCTCATTATAAGGATGGGTTCCTGGAAGGGTGAAGCTGTTGGCTAGACACAAGGGCATTTAAGACACTGGGTTAATACACACACTGCAGGACGCACAGCTAATTTAATTGCTGTCCATGTTCTTTTTACAACTTTGAATTGTTGCCAGATTGCAGAAGCCTGCTAAAATGTTGAAATTGAGAATCTCAATTTATCGTACTCTTCGTCTGGTCCATGACAACTGAAATCAGTTACTTGATACAGTCTAAATATGTGGCTTTCTTTTCCATTTTTAAGTTTACATTTCATGGTTAACTGCAGTCAGTGAAATTTGTTTCAAGAAATGTGGCCAGTGATTCATTTTCTCAATTGTAAAATGAGAAAATGAGAATGGATGATGCATAAGTTCTTTAGAATGATAAGGGAACTCATGTAATATGGCGAATATAAATCAAAGCTGTGTAGTAATCCACTGCAGCTTGTACGGGTGGCTCACATTGCAAACGGCATGCGCCTCACTAATAATTACAGTCAGCTCACAGAATAGATGGATTTGCAGAAGATCTATAGCGCTAATGAGCAGCCAGCGACTTGTTTCTCTCATTCAGCTGGTTGTCCAAGTGGTCGTGTCAGAAATGTGGGTTAAAAGGGCTTCATTCTTTAATCTGCGTCTTGCTGGTGGAGGCATGCCAACAGCAATTTGCCAATCGTGGTTGCCTGTAACACCAAAGCTATTATTTTATTTGCTATTCAAATTCAGAAGCAACATTGCAACTACCACCAGCAAATTTATAAAGTACCCAGAATCATTTTTTCCACATTCAAATCAGCCAGCAGTGATTATTGGCCGTTAATTTGTAAGCAGCTCAATTTTGAGAATTCAAGACAATCAAAACATGTAGTTTGATTTTAAATTTGTATTCTTGCTGTTTTCAGTTTTCAGCACCCCCATATCTGCTCATAACCATGGGGTCCTGTCAGAGAGGGGAGCAGTATGGAGCAGTCTGCCTTTTAATGCCTAATAGTATTATGGAATGATGGAATTGTATAATGCCAGTACATACATTTTACAGGGCTCTCCTCTATCACACCTTGCCAAAGCAAATAGAAGAGTCCGTTTTCATAAAGCATGTAAGGTCTTGTATGGTATGTCCCGTTGCCAAACACAATGTTTGCTTTTGTGGGAGACAGTCCTTGTATGAATTACGTTTTTTAGATTTATTTAAACTCATTGTTGGACTACCATTGGGTCCTGTAAACATATGAGTTAATCAGAACACACAAAAACTGTAACCCAGTTTGACCAAATAACCAGCATGAACTTCCATTATACCTTGAGAAATAATGAAGTCAAGCCCAGTATTTAGGCTGCAAGCCTTTGAACTCCCGTGAACAGTTCAACTGGTAACAAAAAATAATTTTGTTCAAAAAATATATATATGTACATTTTGCCAATTGCTACTGCTTGAGACTCATATCATTTAATGTGACTGGATAATGCAAGCATTTTTCACTGCTAATAGGTATTTAAAATGACCTTAAATTGTAAAGCAAGATTTTGGAACTTAAAGTAAAGCACAGTAACCATGTTTAAGATGCATTGATTTCGGAACATCTTCACATAAAGAAGGTCCTAACAGTGGTTCCATTCAAACGGCTCCCCAGGTGCGCACGGTTGATTTAAAATGGCTGAGCCTCGCTCATATTTCAGATTCTGCTTAGCCCTGAGTGTCAGTGGGTGTGAACCCATTTGCCCAGACCCATCCAGTATGCTAACTGGCACGTAGCTCTTCAGCCATGTGAAAACCGCACTGCCCTCAGACCTCCTAATAGCCCCCAGATTCCTCCACCTGACCACAATAATGTAAGCCAGTACCCTGTAAATGTGAGTCATCTGGGGCTATTGTTACAGCGGTGGCCTGGGGCAAAAAAGCGGGAAGCCAGCGTGCTGAGAGAACAATTTTTTTCCCCTTGCTTCGCCACTTCCCAGCTCCACATGGGAGCCGCGTCTGTGCCGGACAGAGGTTCTGTCGTTGTTGTCATGGATGCTGAAATTTGAAAAAAATAAAATAAAATCCTTTCCCAGAGCTGTTACCAGGGTCGAGTCCATCCAGTAAAGTATTAGTGTGGAACCTTCCATTTTGAAAAACATTTCAGTGAGTGCCCAAAACAGAGAGAATACCTGCGGGCATTTTTTGGCATGGCAGCATTGGAATATACAGAGAGTCTTATGCTGCGTCTGTATTGCATTAATAATAATAATGTGATGGGTAATGTATCAACATAATAACATTTCTAGAATTATTGTAGTGGTATTTAAAATGCTTTATAAAGATGCGCATCTAGATAAGCGATGACAGTAATAATCATAATTGTAATCAGCAATTCTAAGCTGCTAGCGTTGCTCAGTAATGCATTTCTGTACTTGCGGGTGGTTAAAATGAAAAGCCTTTAGCCATTATGGCTTGACAACTCAAAGCACTTCACTTAATGCAGCCTCCCATCCAATGCCTTTGCCATTTAATTTTTTTGATATTTGTTGATGCAGCTTTTGCAATTAGGTCTCAAATGTGGGCCATTATGTATGAGTTATGCTAATTTGTTAGGGCACAGAATGCATTAATTTCATTAGCAAATGGCCTCAAAGCAATAATTACCAGAGTAGGTGTGTCACAAGCAATCATGTTAGAATTTGCCCGTCAATTATTAAGATTTTGTTGCAAGAGAGCTTGATATGACATGGGGAGTATCTGGGAACCAGAGTGCAAATCATTGCCTGTATGTTGGGCAAAGTGCGACGTACGTGCACATCTCACAGACATCTGTGTTTGAGCTTCAGGTCTATGAGTACAGTCTGGACTCAGGATTTATTTATTTTTTCGACAGCTCACATTCCAGTCTAAGTACTGGTAATGGCACTGGGTGAACTGGTGTTCTGGCGGAGAGTCTAATTACTGCAGGAGGACGGACAGCCTTAATGGGCAGTGATAATATTGATCACAGGGGGCTGAAGGAAGAGCGAGAGACATTCACCCTGGCCCTGATTACCCGCCTCATGTCCAGAGGTGAAGGGGCTGGCCTTTTCACAAGCAGTGTACTCGCAGGGCACTGGCCTTTGCATGACACAGCTGTTTTATGTGCATGGAGCCCATTAAGCATTGCCTCTATTTGAGCGGAGCACTACCAGCGGGGGTGGCAATGGATGATAGTGGTACTGTTGGAGATTTCAATTAACAAATGAGTGTCTTTTATCGAAGAAAAGGATACCGAATATGTTTACTAGGTACACCGTCTGGTTAACCAGTGCTAAAAGCTAATTGGATCAGACAATTGTGTTATAAATTTGTCATGACTGAAAGGGAGATCATTTAGCTCACACAAGAACTACATGCTTATAGACAGCAAAACCTTTTTGGATTTAGAGATATATTTGTAAAAATCATTCAAAATGTTCTGCAATCCTTGTCTTCTAAATGTATCTTAAATTGAGATTATTTTCCTCCCCTTTATAATGTATTTAAATTGTTACTTTTTGTGAATTGTCTGAAAGGCTGCACATTTTTATGGGTTTGAATACAGCTGTCATCAGAAATTGTGTCATTTCAAAAAGAGCCTAGAGCACGTAATGTCTGCTCCTCAGAGCGGCTAAGCCATGCCTTGACAATACTCAGGCAAAGTGGAATACATTTTGTTCTTTTTAATTCTGTACTATCACCTTAACCTTTTTTCCAAACATCGATCATTTCTTCTAGGACTACTTTCCCCAATACCGATGACATACATTGGACTTGTAATAATATTGTTTTAAGAGAAAAAAGCAGTGCCATTAAGTTGTTTTTGTTATCCTTGGCCTAAAATTATCTCCAATTTTATTCTCCTCTTCATCTACCAATCCCAAAAGCAGATGACATTTCACAAATGGCAAAGGATGCCTAGAATCTTCAGCCTAGAATCTTTAATGTTATGCTCCTTGTTTAAATCACTGTGTGAAGCTTTTTTTAGCGGCTTTTAAGGTGACTTGGAAAAATAAAATGCACTGAGAGCTTTTTCAACAACGGTGGAAGCTAAGTGGGCCCGGCACTTTCTTAGATGCTTAGCCTAAAGAAAAGTGTGTGAGTAACTCAATAGTGCTGTTGTGACATCCATTTTAGATGTAACATCTCATTTGGCTTTTTTGGCCCATTTTGTAAACAGAATGTAGAAGGCAAAACAAACCATTTTTTGGAGTTGGAAGGTGTTAATGTCATTCATTAGGGAAGTACTGTACCTTATATCAGTGATCGTGGGATGAAAGCTGACTTTTTTCTGCCACTTGTAAACGGGATACCAAAACCTTTATATCACACTGAACAAAAGCCAGAAGTAATTTGAAAAAGTTTAAATTGTGTCTATTTACTCACTGCATATTTTAAAAGGTTGGCCAAATCAACATCCAGACACAACTGTCCAGTTGACATCGAGTTCTGTCACTAAGAGAGCACATGAACTTCAGTGTTCTTTCGTCACAATTCTAGAAGAGATGTTACTCCAGTTCAGTGGTGTCTGGTTGACGTGGTGGAGTTTGTTCATTTGGCTCATAAGCCACAAGGTCACCAAAGGAATAACAACAAATCGAGGTAGCTGGCCTTGAAGGATAAGGTCAGGTAGGAGATTTAAATTACATCAATAGCACAGCCAGTTTTGAGCCATTATTCTCAGCACATAATGGAGCTCTGGTAATTTCAGTCCTTTTATTTAACCCTAATGCTTCCCCCCCAGGCTGAATTCATTTGTGGACTTCCTGCCTGGTAGGGTCCCGAGGCTGATTCAATCAACCACTTTTTAATTGGCTGTGAGGCATTCGGACTGAAGCCGATGGAGAATTAATAGCTGCAGCAATTGATTGCTTTAGTGGTGTGACCTTGGGGACCCAGACCAGAAACTCGGCAATGGGCAGCACAGAAGATCCCAACTTTTTAATTGCAAAGAGGATATTTCAGAGCTACCCCCAACCCCCACACACGCACCTCATTTACATCTCTGCCACGTCGAGGGCCCTTGACGATTTGTCTGTGGCTGGAATTTTAACTCTGGGGCCAGAGGGAGTGGCACTCTTTCCACAAAGTCCAGAACATTGGCATGACCTTCACCTGTGCTTGGCTGCTTTTTTCATAAACCAGAGAGAATGCACTACTGCAACAATACTGAAGTCAGTTGTCAGTCAGTTATAACAAGTTCACAGTGAAATAAATACACAGTAGAAAGTGCACCGATAAGTGTTTGGGACAAACGTTTTGGTGTCTGCCACCCAAAAACATTTAGGGCAGAATTTGTAGCTGAGTAAGATTCATTGCGCTAGTCAATTAACAGTTAAATGAATACTGATCGGTTGTCTTGAATGTGGTATGTATGTCTGGTCTGAGGTTCAGATTCATGAGCAAACAAAACCATTACTTTTTAGTTTTTTTTTTTAAATATATTGTTTGTTCTGTCTTGCAGATGACTGTCGAGAGATGACAGTCCTTCGGAATCAGGAATCGGTTCTCCCAGATTAACGGAATTCATTTGGAGCCATGACCAGCATGGATGATCCAAGCAAACAGACCTGGACCAGAACTGACACATGCTGTTACAAGAGCAGCAAGAAGCACAATATCTCATTATCTGAGAATACTTCATCACATTGTGTAAAAAACATTATTCAAGAGGTTAGATAAGAAATAATTGAGGAAATGTCTTCATTTCTTGGATAGAAATAGTTTCACCACAGATGTAAGTTCAGTAAGTGCACTGCAACCCAGTTTCTGATGTTGGAATAAATGATACAATTACTGGATGTCAAAGGACATTTTTGTTTCTTTTAAAAAGTCAGTTCAAGTGAGAAGCAGAGCTTGCATTCTCTCCTTGGAATGCCACAGACAAATTTATTTTGTGATATACTTTTTTTCTCTATTTTAAATAGAAACTCTGTATTGCTTGCTTTAAAATGTGAGAAAAATAAGCAGAAATAGCATTATATTTTTATTTTAAAACCGGTTTTAATTGCACAAATACACCTAAACAAAAGCAATGTATGGGGCTTGTGTTTAATTTCAAAGTAGTTTGTGCAGGACTGATTATTTATTTATTTTTAAATGAGTGAATTTTTAAAGCAGACTTGCTGTATAGTGGAAGCAACAGGGCCATGTTGTGCTGCTCCATTGACAGGCTTCTGTGGCCTATGTAGCTTGTGGACCTCTTTACAATGAGTGCAACTCATGGTCTGGACTGGTACACTTACTACTGCATCAGATGCAACCCAATGTGTCAATAACTCAGTGACAGATCACCATCGGTGGCTACAAGGTTTGATTCGATTCTTTGACTCTTACTATGCAAAGTGATTGGTTTAATTTAACTTTATTTTTCTAAAATGACTTTGTCCTTAATGTGCCAGGATGCTTTTGAGTGACTGAGTTTTTTTCCACATTTTAAGCCCTGTCTTGTAAGAATAGTCTTGTATTGGGTAGCTGCCTCATGCCCCCCCCCCCCCTCCCCTCTGGGAGGTTTAAATGTGAGGTGTTCCCTATGTGATAAATACTGGAACAGCCACGCTACCTGCAGTATTTTATGAGCCAATAATGGCCTGTATCTCTTACCTGGAGGCTGGAGAAAGTTTCTTTTAAAATTACCTCATGTAAACTTTTTTTTGAAATGCCAAATCCCTCACAACCAAGCAAATATTGCAGCACGGATGCTATTTCGCAACACTGCTGCCAATTATGATGATACATACAATGATAATGATCATTGGAATTATACAAGAAATGGCAAGATGACAATGAAATAGCGTTATGATTAATATAATATAATAATGTAAGATTTATATTTTCCCTCTCCCTCATTAACTGTGGAAATCCATCAGAAAGTGGCAGAGGCATGTTAGAGCAAGTAAAGTAAAGCAATAACAAGCTGCTTGAGACTAAATTTATGGTTCTTGGTTCCTAATTTGTGATACAATACAAGAGCACACACATTTAAAGTGAAATATCGTCTGCTGTTGCTGCTGAATGTAATTTTGAACACGATGTGCAAATTGTTTGCTTCTCGCCTCTGTTGCCTCGGCCGTGCAATTTCGAAACCCATTGTGATAAAAACGGTGCTGTTTCTGGCAAAGAAGCCTCATTCTCCTTAATTAAAATCTCTAAATTGATACTTTCGTGGAAAGGTCACATATTTTAGTAGATGATAAAAAGGAATCAGTGTTTGATAAACTACAAGGGAGCCATTTATTTACACAAAAATGGCACTTGGAGCATGACAAATGGCAGGTTTGTCTTATGAATAATTCTCTAAATCTGGTCATCAGGTTCTAAAGTAGCTATAAATCCAAGTTAAATGGCTTCATTCATTATACTACATAGAAGAAGAAAACACTTAAAGTGTTCTATGAAAATTGTCATGTTTCATGTTTTACCAAGTAATGCCCCCCCCCCCCCCCACAAACTATATATTATGGTTTTGCATTATGGAAGCAAGTCAAGTGTGTGTCTCATGAGTTCTGCAGTTGCCTGCTTAGTATTCTGATGCAACCCAGAGTGGCGTGTCAGATGTCTTCTGAATTTATAGCTTCATTTCCAAGCCAAAGACACAGCTGAGGATTGCTGTGGGGTGTATTATAATGAAAATACCAATTCAGATTAGCCAGGGTTGCCACTAGCAAAATATTAGTACTGCATCTCAACAAAAAAATGACTTAAGGTACGTGTAATAAACTTGGCTCCCTAATTCCATTTGGGCTGTGCCGAGTTAAGTGCTTTGCTGGCCATTGGACAGATTCGTAATGTGGCCTCTGGTAAACTGGTGGTGACTGACAAGAGGGCATTGTTTTCCTGGATGTTATTTAAATTAATGAGCCTGTGGGCTGTTTTTGCAACATTGTAATGTCAAGTCATTGGGGTAGTGTAAACCTATTGAGGTGGACCGCTTGTTTCCTTTATTTAGTTTGAATTCTACAAAATTCTGTGATTGCTAGCAAAACTCCAAATATATCGCAGCTGGGCAGAGGCTGTGGTCCTTGAATTTCCTATATTTCCTCTGTTACAATGAGAAAAATACCTTTTGCTTAGGTGTCGCATAGAGAATTCAACTGCAATGTCAGACAACCACTGCAAGCAAGGTCTTCTTTTTTGTTGGAAAATTGCTAAATTACTGGTTCCCCTCAGGGATGTTCTGTTGAGACATATTTATGAATATTCTTCAGACAAGTTTCTAGTTAATGAGATTTTATTATTTTTGTTCATTTGAATTGTTTTCAGTGTTCTGTTGATGAGTAAGTGTGCAGTGCTTTTCCTTTGCGTTTATGATAAAACCAGGTATTATTTTTAGATTAATGGGATACCAACTGACTGTCCAATCACAATGAGATCTGCCACAATCTGGCAAACCACTATCAGCCTATAAGAAACAATGCCAGGACAGGGCTTCAGATTGAATCCGAACCGTGCCGGTCCTGACCGTGGCCAGTAGCTTCACTCCGGGTTCCATGTTTCACTGTCTAGCCTACCCCGCTGGTTGACAGGGCACCTGTGGAATGCATGCCAAAGCTGTGTATGAAAGGTATGGGACTGTTGGAGAGAGCTATCCTCTACAGAGCTTCTGAATGTAATATTTGGGTGAATTAAGGCTTTTAGAAGACATGACATTGGATCCCAGCAGGATATCCCATAACGTACTGTACACTGCTGAAAAGACATCAGTCTTATTTCCATACAATGTATTCCATACAATGAGCAGAGAACTGAATTTCTTAACTTAGACTTAAGCTTGGGGTTGGTTGCTTGGGTGTATAAAATGGTCTCAAGCACAGTCAAAACATTTTTCAATTAATTTAGGAAAAAGCAGGCAACCAGGAATTACAGGGATTTTTTAACTTTTATTCATTGAGGTTTCTTCTCTATACCCTTGCTGAAGGATAATACCGCATGTTTTAAAACCATTTAAATGTCGCCTTTGTCTAGTGGATTGGAAATCTTGACAGAATAAACTCAACATTTAACCAACATAAAGAAACATAGTTCAAAAAAACATGTTCGATTCTGGATAACTCAAATTTTCAGATTCCAGGCCTGTATTAACCTGAATACATCCAAACATTACTGGTTACAGATGAATACTATACTATACGATTTAAAAGAAATACGTACCTTTTCACCTAACCATTTCATGAAAATACTTTTTTTTCCCTGTTGTACCCTTTTCTCCAAGTTTACTAAAAAATCATTTTGATTGCTTTCTGCAGTGTAATTTTAAATTCCATTCTTGCTAACCTTGAGTTTAATATAGATTCTGTATTAAAGCATGTCCGGTCAATTGGCCCTGAAGAAATATTGAAATGTATTTGTGATCTGAAAAATGAACTTGTTCAAGGGCAAGAGGCATTTGGATTTTCCGCTGCCAAGATAATAGAATTGACTACTCTATCTACATTAATCTACGGAGAAAAGATGATTCACGAATCGCTTGTACTTATGCTAATACATTTCTCACATAATGAAATGTTTAAATGCTTGAGATATTTCTCCTGCTTTTGTGGGTTTTTTAAAAAGTCTCTCCAACATACATGGTTGGGCTGGGGACTGTGGCATCTCATGGATAGACAGTGAAACTGATTAGCATTTGAATATTGTATGAAAAGTTCTGTAATTAATGATCGAGCATTGATGGATATCTGCTAGCATTGTAGCTGTTTTGACCAATAAATATTGTAAATGTACAATGTTGTATATTATTGTGTATTTACCTTGGCTTATACCTAGCTAGAAGGAGCACAATCTTTTTACACACATTTGCCTGTTCTGTAGTAACATAGCAATTCCGCAGACTGGCTGGATTTTCAGATTCATGCACCCTGGACCCAATACTTTTTTCCCCTCCCACCCCATGTGAACAATAGGCTCAATGGCTCAAGTCTTTGTGGGCAGGGGATATTGACACACACTCTCATCAAATCTTGAAGTGAGCTCTTAAGAGCGGATTCCGTTACAAAACATAAGGACGTTCTCTCCTTTTTTTTCTTCTTCTTTTTTTAACCCCCATCTTTCGCATCGCCTCTCTCTCCTTGGGGCCGTTCTTTCATATTCCCCGCTGGAAGAGTGCATATCTGGATTCAATTAAGGGATTACTGTATGTCAGCGCAGAGCTCTTATTGTCAAAAGCAGGGCGTGTCTCAGGCGTGCCCTGTGAGTTCTGGCAGTTGAAACGAATAACGCCAGCAGAGAGGCTTGCCTTGGGAGACTGCTAAGGAGCCGTAGCAGGCAGCATGGCGGGCCTTTGTCGAAGCACGGCGAGTTAGGAGATGCCAAGGGACGCGTGTGATTGGGAAGATTGTGTCGCCTCTCCGTTGACCTCTGTGCTTGTTTAGCAAAGGCTCTGTGTAAGAAAGTGATGGGAAATTGGGTGGAGAATAACATGGAAGCCCTGCGGACCGCCAGTCAAGCACCGTGCACTTTGTAGTGCACAATTAGCCTCAGGGCAACAGCTAATAGGTATCTCAATCCCCCATAAGCCTCTGGGCTAGAGCAGCTCTGCCTACTCAACCCATCATCTTATTTATAAAACTGAAGTTAAAAGAAGGGCTCACACTTCTTCATCTGTGGCCCTTCTTTTATGTGGAATTTATTAACTCTTTCATGTGAGGGCCTGCAAAACTCATTAAAATGAAGTGGCATGGTGTATTGCTCGGAGTGACGTGAAGCCTTGACCCGTGATCACTGCTGTTATTTAGTTATTTGAGCTAATGCTTCATGCTCCTAGTAGCTGGATATTGAGCACACCTTTTTTGTAATTTTATGCCAAAGAAAATATACATTCAGTGCAAGATTACGCCATGCATTACTGTAATTATTTAATTATTATTTTTTCAGGCAGATATGTGTATTGATTTATTTAGTTCCTGCTGTCTGCATCACAATTATTTAGTTTTTCCTTCTCTCACTTTACTCAGACGAGGTGAAAGCAGAGAGGGATCCAGATGGAGATAGGATCACGGTTAAGAAAGTGTCTTGTGAGTAAGTGAACTCCCGGTCACGCGGGGGATTCATACACTGGTTGCGTCGGCCACACCGCGTACTGTGCCGTTGGGTTTGCGTGAAATGATTTAAATAAATCTTTAAAACTCTTTAACGGAGCTGTTCTCAGCAGGACCATGTGGACGTCTCTCACGCTGGTCCTACTTAATTCATTATTCCCCTGACTGGCATCCTTTTAATGCTATTCAATCTCCCATCACCTCTGCGCCGATATCTCCTTCCTCTCTTATCAGTTAATATAAACACAGATAATGGCAATCTCGGTTAAGCTCGTGGGACTGCGGGAAGTAGCATGAGCCACACGTGTAACAACAGTTATAATAAATAGATGGGTATCCGTTTTTCAAGGACACAGAAGATGGCCGCGCAGTCTGATGAGCAAGTGATGGCGAGATGCTCGTAAATTCCGGAAAAAACGGAAAGGGGGGAGGGGAGGGGGGCGAAAAAAATTGAAAGGGTCCACCGTGCGTGCCTGCATAAAAACGGTAAGGCAGGGCATTAGCCGCATTTGTCATCCGTTACGAAACAATCACAGCTGCACAAAGCCAGGCTGAAAAACTCGCAATCAGGAGGAGGGCCGCAACGTTCTGTTGATTTTCACGTTCATTTGATCTTTCGCTCTGCTCAGCCGGGACCTCGCCGCGCGCGCTTGATGGATACCCTTTTGTGGCAGAGTATTATGAAGTGTTGACAGTTTCTACATACAGAGCCTGATGGGAATGAGGACAAATGAATGAGCCGCCATAAACAACCGTCCTTGTACCTGGGCCTGAAAGGCCCGTCGGGGCTGTGTTTACACATTAGCAACCCGTCGAGCTAGTTCCCCCGGCTCCGCGCAGACACGGCCCTGGGAACGAAATTTCCGCCTTAACAAAAGGAGCAGCGCACGTCCTTATTCTTTGTTTGCCCAGGTGTTTGGAAGCTGCTTTTGGAAGAAAAGAAGAAGAAAAGAAAAGAAAAAAAAACATCGTATCCAAACACATTTCTCCTCATTAAGGTTGCATTAAGAATGCTGAATTAAGCAGTCAAGAGGCCTCGGGCAACACTGCTTGCACCAAAACCTGGTAATCTCAGATCAATGCCTCGCGCTCATTAGGCTAAAGACAGGACTTTTTATAAGTGGTTCCTTAGGTTATTAGGAAGATTTACATACTGCAGATGATAAATTCACTTTGGCACCTTTTTCAGTTTTCTCATACTGCAACTCATCTGAGCACAAACTTGTTGGAAAATACGTGACTTACAATGCCCATAATTTACCCCCCCCCCCCCCCCCCCCCACACACACACATTCACACTTTGCAGTTCAAAACTGAGAACAGAACTAAAGTTTTTCCCATGCATGAACATGCATGTGTTTTTCTTTCTTTCTTTTTTTCTTGGACCTGCCATGATTGCCATGATAAATTTAATAAAACGTTGAAGAGAACACCCAGCACTTCTTCTTTTACCACGACCTGCATAACCTCCAACTGTGGAGGGTACATCCTGAAACTTGTATTGCTCAATGACTGTGTGAAATGGCCAACTTTTAAATGCAAACACAACATTCAGAGTGAGTCTGTGTGCTACTTAAACATGTGACTGGAAGTTTGAAGTGACAATATTTGACTGGTGCCGTTACATAATCTGTACTTTTAGGGACTCGGGGACAACAGGCTGAAAACTGCATTCCATCATGCTCTGACTGAAAGCATTTTGAGGGCTGAGGCTTTTTAAATAATTGGATGACATTTTGCATTATAAGCACACAAATGTACATTGTCTCGCATATATTGGTCTCCCGTAATTTCAAGCCAACAATGGCCTGAAAGCAGTGAGACTAATGGCAGGAGGGATTGCTACCCTTAAAGGCCCACTCAGTAATTTTGGTTGCTAATGAAATGCTGATGGCTTACAATGAGCAAAAAGGCGAAGATATGGTACTATAGTATAGAATTATTATCCTAATGAAAATAACGATAAATATCCTTATGAAAAACACTTCAAAAGGAAAAATAACACAACTTCCTTGTTCATCTTCCATCTCCCTCATTTCATTCTTTTTTTTTATATCTGAACATTGCGATCCTTGCGTGGCTCATCACCATGGAAACAAACTCTCCACTCAATATCACCATCCAATATCATCAGGTAAGATATTGAAAGGAATTGTTAGCTTACATTTTGCCAAACAAACCATGCCTAACTATCTAAGATATACTCAACATAGCCACAGTAGTATTATGCAAACTGCAACAGTAACAAAGGCTCAGAGGGCTAAGCAATGGTTGCCATGATGCCAGTGCAAGATTGCTAAAAACTATGAGTACTATGATCTATAGGGTACTTGCTTGTCATCCATGTAATTTTTGTCGATTAGCAACCTTAATTACTGAGTGGGCCATTAAGGTGTAAGATCACAAATATGTGATTAGAATGCTCTCAACTGAACATTCTAATGCTGATGTTACAATCAAGCAATGGAATTCAAGAACACTGACTTGGAATTTTTTTGGGGAAAAAAACCTACTCTTAAAAGGGTTAATTACACTAAAAGCAGCTTTTTAGTCAAAAATTGCTTTCTTCAGCTAGGCTGGAACAGGGTAATGGCACACTTGCAGAAAGAAGTTCAGAGCTATAATTACAGCACATGATCAGGCCACATTCAAGAAATGGCAATGCACGACTGATAATCCGAACCTCACTAAAGAAAACCAACCTGCCTTGTTATGAATTCTTATCTTTTGCTTGAGCAGCTGCCTTCTGGCCCTCTGTATAAGAAGATAATGATGTAGTAAGGAAAATAAGATGTTCATAGTCTGTTTTACAAGCTGATAAAAGGAGATCGAAATGCATTGTAGGGGCAATGGGTAATCCTTGATCGCATCTCTGAGACTGTAAAAGGGGATCTTCAATCTATTAAAATGACTGAATTACAGATACGTATACATTGTAAATACATTGCTCTTTATATGGGGACAGCTCAACTATGATAAATCAAATCCCAACTAATTTAATCATACATTGAATCAAAGCTCTCCTGTATTATGAAAAAAACAATACTTTTTTTGGATATATAATTTGAAGAATGATTTCCAAGGGCTTATAAATGATTAAACTCTTGATTGCATTTCACTGTTGAAGAGCTACTGTATAGCCATCAGTCATTGGCCTGTGCTGGGTGTACCACAAGCATTTCTACAGCATTGTAACATTGACCTGGGGTGTCTCTGCTAATCAAAGTAGGCCTTGTTTCATTGTGGTGAAGGGCTTTCAATGGTGACCGGCGAGCTGAACTTGACTGGTGCTAGACCTAGCCATTGCGTAATGGTCTCCCGATGCTGATGCTGTAGTGCTGTTATCACATTACTGAACATCTGAAATTGCTCTGGCACAGGCCTGCAGAGAGCAGGCTATTGTCATCATTTATGCCTGACAAATCCCCCTTTTTTTCCAGAGATGGTAAAAAAATGTATCTGTGGATTTACTCTAAGGCTGTCTGGCGTAGATAAACCAAGTGTTGCTGGAAAAGAGAACCATCCTAAAACCAAGATTTCTGATCCTCCACGTTCAATTCTCTTTCTCTGTATACGTTTTTTGGTTTGTTTTATTTTTTGAGTCAGTTTAAATATTTCTGGTTTGCTGCTATGCTTTGCTCTGTTGGTTTACTTTGGACCCCTGAAAAGAGATCATTGAAAGATTTGAATGAAAGAGGTTTTTCTTCCGTGAAGAAGTGATGTTTCACCACCCCTTTCCGCCTATCACAATCTTTTTGTTATCAACTGACAGTAATCCAAAACAGCTGTAAATCACTAACATTTTGTCATGTTCATAACCTCTTGTCACAGAAAAGAATAGTTAATGAAACTATTCCTTGGAATGCTTTTTTAACCAGTGACAGCTTAATCTAATGGCAAGGGATCCAGCTCCAAGTTAAAGCTAATAGTTTGCCTGGGGTTCTACCGCCAGTTGAACTAGCATTGCGAAAGATGGCTGCAGGAAAAGGAAAGGTGCATTAGTTACGGTGCGATGACATTTTGGCTCAAAGCGTACCCGCTCAATGTTTAGACCTTTTAAGATTTCCCTCTCTAAGCGCATTGAGGTAAATGGGAAATTGAATTAAAAGTTATGGTGATGTGATTATTACGACGCCACAACGAAACCTGTACCGGATTTACTCTGATTTGAAACACATGCACGGTATCTGTACGCCAGCTTTTATTGTTGAGTTTTACATGCTGTAGTTCTCATCTATAGCCTGGTTTCTGTCTTTCCCCATTCATCACCAGCAGAATGACATTTGCGCCTAATTAAAAAGAGCTTTATTATAACCTGAGAGGAGAACTAAAACACCGGGGCCAGTGGAATGCACACCTTTTTTCTAATCTTGAGGGACCATAAAGATAAGGCAGAGTGAGAGAAGATGAGCGGAGAAAGGGAAGGAGGAAAAAAAAGAAACAAGTGAAAATCTAATGAGACAAATCACCCTACGCTGGCACATCAATGTTTGAAACGTCTGTTGTCGTTGCCGTGTATTTAAATAATGCGGTAAATTAAAAGCGCCCTGCCTGAGAGCGCTCTTGCAGCATTTATTTAAATGAATTAGGGTCAGGCTGTCAGCTGGAGATTAGCCTCCACAGTCCGATATCATGTTCCCTGCTAGATGGATTGTTCAAACAGCATGTCTGGGCTCGCCTGTGTGACCCCTTGCAGCATAACCGACTCAAGGAGCACACAGGGAAACGTTCCGAACGGTGTGTGTGTGTATGTGTGTGTGTGTGTGCATGTGTGTGTACGTGTGTGGGGTGTGAAGAAGGGTGAGTGATGTGCACAGCTCGTAGGGAATGCATCCCTCCTGGAGGTCCGGCCAGGATGAGTCCTCAAGAACAATGACCCGACTCCCCCAAACTTACGTGCACACACATGCACATGTATAAACACTCTTCCTGCACACACACACTCTCATTGATTGCTATTTCAAACAAAGCAATGCTGGCATCTGGAGGACTTTTCTGTATTAGTTCTGATTTTTCATCCACAAGGAAATTGGCTGGCCGAGCTTCATGCTCGAAAATGATTTGTGATTTGAAACCCTATCTGAGTATGCTAGACGTGATGGATAAATCAACTGCACATAGCCTTTAGCTTTACTTATTCTGACTTCAAACTTTTTTTTTGCCTGTGGAAGACCTTCGAGCTTGGCACAAGATGCAAACACAATGTGGAATGCAGGATGTTTAAGCCAGGACCAGTCAGGTACGCATACTATTTTGGTGCCCGTATAGACTACCCTTGGGTGGACAAGTTTAGTCCTGGCATTTTGATCAGTAGCTGCACTTCCACTGTCCATTTAAAAACATCCAGCAATGCAGGATGTTCTTTCTGCAGTCATTTGTGTCTTTTTACTGGAATATGGTTTTGTGGTTTACCTACTGGGGCATTGGGGGATGAAGATCAGGTTTCGTAGCAGGAGAGACAGACCTCAGCAGAATTCCTTGCTGTCACAGAGGTCTACTTACTGTTTAATTTTGAGGAAAATATTTTTGTGAACACTCCATAAATAGATATTTGTAATGACATCAGCTAATTACCCATTCTTCAAGGATCAATCATTTGATTGCACTACTGTATTCCACTAGTCATGATACTCAGGCAAGGTATGTTGAGAGTAATAAGCAAAGCCAATAGAACGCATATCCTGCTGTATAAATTGATTTACTATGCAAAACTGAGAAAGATGTGCAAGTTGCTCTGGATAAGAGCATCTGCTAAATGCCTGTAATATTATCTATATAATGGGGATATAACTTTGTCCTCTTAACAGTTCTACCAATTCTATTGGTTACAATGAATAAAGGCCATCACTGATGGTGTCCTCAGCTCTTTTTGTCGACGAATTGTGCTTTAGTTGAATGTATTATGTTTTGGTTGAACCACAGCCAGTGTTTAGTTGGCTGCTGTGGTGCATTGCTCACATGAAATGAGATGAAATGCTCTAAATGTGTTTCAGATGCTTGGGCAGATTGGGAGATAAGCTAAAATAGGGCATTTGGAAAACCGTTCCGTTGGAATAACCATGCTAAGGGCCAACTTCAATTAGTTTTGTTGGATTAGCCCATTCAGGCAGTACAGTGGTGCAGTGGCCGCACAGCAAAATGGTCCTGGGTTTGAATCTGGCCTGGGTTCTTCTGTGTGGAGTTTGCATGTTCTCCCCGTGTCAGTTTCCTCCCATAGTCCAAAGACATGCAGGTAGGCTAATTGGAGACTATAAATTGCCTATAGGTATGAATTTGTGAATGAGTGGTGTGTGTGCCCCGCGATAGATTGGCGGCCTGTGCAGGGTGTATTCCTGCCTCTCGCCCAATGCATGCTGGGATAGGCTCCCCGCAACCCTGCCCAGGATAAGTGGGTATAGATAATGGATGGATGGATTAGCCCATTGGTGGCCAATGTTGGAATATTCTTGTTAGCTTTTTACCATTGATCAGCCCAAACATTGACCATTCGTATATAATAAACTCCATGCATTACAACCAACACTGGGTTCAAACTGGTCATGCTTACTGGAACTCGCATACAAGAAGTGGCAGCTAAAATGTTCGTAATGTGAGGCCATCTGTCTGCTGTATGTAGGTCACACATTTCACCAAATACCAACTGATTCTGGATGTAAGTCTCAATGAATGTTTCCCCACCAATCACCATGATTTAAATTACAGGAAGCATTGTAGGATGACTCCACTCCCAAACGAGAGATAAATCACCTTTTAACTATTGCCTGTGGGCCTGACACAGCCCGGGCAAACCCTTCTGATCATCGCGTTTCATCAAGTTTGTAATTTGGTGGGTTTAATTAATTCATTAATTAGCAGGTTTAATCAAACCTCCCTTTGAGGAACATCTCCTCTGCCCACAGCCGGGGGACTGGAAAAAGAGAAATAATGGGAGTAGCACTCACTTACCCTAACCCGGGCCCAGGCCTCTCTTTCTCTGCTCTCTGTTTGCTGCCTCACCACCTCCTCTCCTCTCTAAGTCTTGGCTCCTGGCCATAGGCCTCTTCGTGATTGGGCCCTCAACCATCACCCAAAACTCCAAATGATTGTCCCATAGTGACTAAGAAAACAGGAACAGGCCATTCGGGTCACCCTATTGCATCCTTCTCATACTACAGAGTGATCCTGTCAAGTAAGATTTGTGTATCCCAGAGTGCATGAAGTTATTAAATTAAATTACTTTTTTTGTCTGAAGAAGAGATTTGCTTACTTTCCTTTCACACTGTCATTGGATAATAACAGCAGCAGTAATATTCATGTGCAAAGTCGCCCGTTTTTATTGAAACTTGAGCTGTGAACAAATAATGGCACCTGGTTTTAATTTCTTTGGCTTGGGGACACTAAGTAATTGGGAGCATTACTAAGGTAAACTGTTGCAGATGTTTGGTAATTACTTGCTCTTGGTTGCAAGTGATGTGGGGTTAGTGGACAAACAGGATGTGTCACAATGCGTTGAAAACATAAGTTGGGTTGAGTTGCAGTGCAGGGCTCTTTAGGGGTCCTGCTCTTTAACAGAAACACTGCCATGGTTTCGATAAATGGCTTTAACTATGTAACGATTTACCAGTTTAGAGGCTGTCATTTGACTTTGGACCTTGTTTAACCCTTTGACTGTGTCCTCACTTGTCCTTGCACTAGTCCTATGGATCTTTTTCGTATCTCCATGAAAGTTTATATACAGTATAACAATCCATCCCTGCTGTATCTCTGAACCTTCTGAACTGGCACGATTTCATATTTTTAAAATGACTAATTAGTTGAATAACCTACTTTTTTGTTACATTCCAAAGTCCGATTCAGACAGTCACTTTTCTTACTTTGTTACAGAATATTGACTGAAAAATATGCTGAAGACCTATACAAAAGGATGAGAGGGATATGTTTACACAATGTAATACACGTGTGTGCTTACAAGTTGGACTTACATTTAGGCTTATATCAAAATATTGTTGCAAATAATTATAGTAAATTATTGTATTCTCCTCTGAAACACTGAGGCAGAGTTGGATCCTCATGCTAATTGGTGCCTTTAAAAGGCAAAGGCATTTTAAGGTCCTTAATTTACTGTTTTGTTTTCCCTCTTCCAAACTAGTTTGAGTGCCAAAACTAATTAGACTGTTTCTGATTTTTAAAACACACTAAGACTGAACAGACAGCAGAAGGACTGTGCTACAGGCTACTCTGAGAACAAATAACAATAAAGTCTTACAAGTTACCATCCGTGTACCTTTTGGCTTGCATTACATAGAATAATACTTGATAGTTTTGACAGTTATACTTTTTTATCCATCCACCCCCCCACCCCATTGAAATCCCAAGAGCAACTCATGTTTAAACAACTATGTTTTCTGTGTATTAAAAAGAAAAGCTGGATATTTGCAAAAGATGAAATATTAACCAGCTACTTTGTACAATGGTTGCAAACTCCTCCATGCAGTGACACTGGAGGGGATTACTTTTATTTTGAATAATATATAAGTGACCTGCATTCTTGGTATAGAGAGACTCCAGAAAATGTGTGAATAATTGTCCCCTACTTGTTCTGGGCATCCCTGAAGAGCAATAATTCTGTGAGCTTTCTAGCTTACAAGTACCCTGTCATCTGAAATTGCAATTCAAATTAAATTCTAATGGCGACCATTTTTGTCTTTTTCCACCATCATCTTGTGTGTTTGTTTACCACTTATCATTCTACTCTTGTTTTCCCAGAATAACTTATAAAATAAAAAAAACTATCCTAGCACCATTTCATCACCTGTTGGGTTGAAGTTTATAGGAACCTCTGGTACAGTTGCGACTCTCATTGTGAATGGAACTGTTCAAAGTAAAACTTGAATTACTGGTTGATTTTAATCCATGATCGCATCACATGATCACTGGGATCATTGTTGTCTCTCAGAACTACACAGTTCACCGAAGCACAAACATACTGTATATTGTGTAATTGCTGTCTGTCTACCACAAGCTATTGATTAATATCATTATTGATGTAGCCAAGATCAATAGCGAGATCAGACTCCCAGAAGAAGATTATTTGCATTTTATCACACGCGTCCTACATCTACATTTACTGCACTGATATTTAATGAGTATTTTCATTGCCCTTGGTCAAGGTCAATTTAAAGGCAGCTGTAGAGATAAGATGTGAATATGCAATGTGGCAGCCAGATGTATCACAAAATGCATTGTACCTGGAAGGCTAACCTCCAGTGGTTGCCTGGTTTGGCACCTTTAAACTTGTGAGCTGACACAGCTCTGACATCGAGGCGGGAAACGGGTGGCAGAAGCGCATGCCTTTTGTCCGAGTAGCCTTGTTCTCTCTCTGCTGGCAGAGCGTGTCCCAACTGCTGTCAATTAATCAGCGTAACGTGCACTGGTGGGCACAGTTGGAGCGGCCATTAGGACAGGTGCCTCAATCCGTCAAGACCAGTCTCTTTTTCCACCTTGTTGGAAGAGCTAAATGGAGCTTTTTGGAGAATTGTAAACAACTCTCAGGGGGATCATCTGAACACATTTACTATTTGAGATGGAAACACAAAAATACCCTTCTTGATGCCTCTTCGATGAGTTATTTATCAAAAATGTCTATTTGTCTAAAAATGTCTAAATGTCTTTCCTTTAGTCTTGTTGTAGGTCCTTCTGCTTCAGTTCTTATAATTGCGCTATAGACACAAAAATGCTGAGTCCCATTTTTGCCTTTTCTGAGCAAACCGCAGCTTTGTAATGAGCGATGGCAGTTTGTTCAACTTTCTTCACTCTGGGGCAAGGGTGTAAAACTCAAGTCCTGAAGGGCCACAGTGTCTGCTGGTTTTCCGTGTTTTTTCAGCATGAGTAATTAATTTGACTCATCGATTAGCTAAGGAGTCAACACACCTTGTTCTCAAGGCCTTAATTTGCTGTTGACTGAAAGGAAACCACAAATACCTGCAGACACCGAGGTTCACTAGGACTGGAGTTTGACACCCCTGCTCCAGGGCATCTGTGTGATAGCAAGAGTTACATTTTC
Source organism: Anguilla rostrata (assembly GCF_018555375.3). Lineage (NCBI taxonomy): Eukaryota > Metazoa > Chordata > Actinopteri > Anguilliformes > Anguillidae > Anguilla > Anguilla rostrata. The sequence goes on from NC_057938.1 coordinate 9,007,244, forward strand.
CAATTAAGAGTCTCTTTTTTTTTTATCGATTCAAATGTGAGAGCAAGAACGTGGTGCAAAGGATAAAACACACTTAGTTTTCCCTCATGATATCAAAAGTTAGAAGTGTTATTCTTTCACTGTTAGAATAGCCATGCCAGCTGGGAAATTATTCTGTCTGCATTATAATGGGCCCTAATTAGTGGCAGTATACCACATGAAATGTGACAGTCTATACCAGGATGCCTCCACCTAGATGTTTCACAGTCCAATTTGTGCTTAAACCTGGGTTTCAGAAATACACATTTAAGTAATTTAATTGCCTTTAGTTTAAGCACTGAGGGAGATCTATTTTGACCTGAGGCCTCTCTTCAGCCAGGTTGCCCTACGCACACCATGCTGTCTTCAGTACAAAGCACCAGATACTCATTAAAGTTGAAGAAGTAAAATTTAAAAAAATGGAAAGGGCCAAACATATAAAGAAGCAGAAAATTGAAAGTCTTCAGCACTGAGGATAACACCTATCCTCACAATTATGGTGTTGGGAAATTGCCTATCTTCTTGATTAACTAGTGAACCTTCCAGAAACTGACTTTACAGGCTGCGCTAATCCAAGTCAGCCCCAGCCTGCCGAGGACATGAACTGCGTTAACATCCTGGGGCATGTACATTCCCTCAAGCACAAAGAATCTCAGAGTTAATGGCGAGTTTGTCACGAGTTTGGGCTCAGTCGTATGGCAGAACATCAATTACCAAAGGGCTCCCGCCTCTGCACATTTGATTTTCCCTTTCCAGAAATGCTTAGTCATGCTCCAGAGTGAAAAGAGCCTAACCACGGATGATTCTAGAATAAACCAGCTTGTGCCCTGCCCCTTTTCTCTCTGTGGTGCTGCACTCATAAAAAATCAAAGTAATGACTGTTGACTTGTGTGGCTCCCAGCCCAAGAAAGTTTTAGGCTGAGCTCTAATTATTTTTATGTCGGTCTTTGCCTTTATAACATTGTCCCATCATGTCATCATGTCATGTCAATTTTAATAGGGTGTTTCTGGTAATGTCACGTGCTCATAAATATTTTGTATCATTGGTAAATGGGTCATGACATTTTTAAAAATTACTAGGCCAGGACATTCACTTCTTTTATTATCTTCCTCTAGCCGTGTTTTGCTTGAGGTGAATGGGAGACGGTGACATCCTGGTCATGTGAAACCTCACTATTTTTTAAATTGCTCATTATATGCAATGGTCAGGAGAGGCTTTTTGTCTCTTACATACTGGGCATATAACGGCACACATGCAAAACTCCCGGTTCTGACCAAACCGTACAGAATGGAACAAACTAAATCAATATTATTTTTTCAATCCTTAGTTTTAATTATTATAGCAAACTATGTGAAGTATATACAGAGATGGATCTCCTTACACGGTTCTTTGTCTCTGCTGGAGACTCATTTCAAAGTTCAGAAAGTCAACGAACACCTTGAGGGGGTCCTCCAGTGATGTGTCAGGATATGATGGGTGCTTGGTGCTTTCATTCTCCTGCAGTAATTCACCAGGGTGGTACTAAATGTAATCCCTAAAGTGCAGGCCATTGCAGCTGTGCGCTAAGGAACTTCAAAGGAACCATAGGCTTGATCATACAAAGCCATAATGCCTCTTTTTCTCTTAACGTCTCTCATAACAGCTCTTATGTCCCAAAACACAAACTTCAAATGCACTCTTTTGCTGAAAGCAAATTATGTTACTGATTTAATTTTTCTATATTCCGTTTTGGAAAATCAGTATTTAGAAACTTAACTACATTATTTATGTTTTTTTTTTTGTTTTTTTTGAGGACCAGGGCAATGATAACTACATGGTGATCAGCTTTTATCTGTAAAAAAAAATAACTAAGTATTTGTGTGATCAAATGCTTAATTTGATGGGGACATGCTATTCCAACTATGGCCAACTATGACGTGAAAGTCCTAGATTTTTTTGGTTAAATTGGCTCAATAGTGTACTGTACTAAAGCCTCTTGTTTAGATATCATGGTCCAATTCTACTTTTCATTCTTTTCAATTATTGATCAAAACTAGATTGAGATCAAAGATTCAAATCAATTGCAAGATTATTCTTTGTTCTCAGGTCACTCACTTCTGCAATCCCTGTTTTTCTAAACTTTCTGTGAGCGTGAGTTCCCCTGGGCATAATCATTCATGTTGTGCACCTGCAGATCAGTCAAGTGGCACTGATGTTCATGCAGATAATAATCTTCATTTTAATTCCAATAATTCTTTGTTAACATTACCAGACCTCAAATTATCACAAACATTTCAGCTGTACTGACGACAAATGAAAGCCTTTACAAAGTGGTATTGCCAATCCTGCGGTGAAGCTGGAACAGATTCTGCTTGATCAACTCTTCAGCATGGTGCTAAGAAGGAACAAATCAACATTCAGGGAACTGAAGGAGACTCAGTCTGGCCCTCAAGGCGAAGAGTACTGCTGATGTTCATTCTTTTCGGCTAATCAGGGACTGAATTAGACCTTTGACACCAGGCGAGTGGAATCTCTGGCCAATCAGTGACGTTAATTGATCAATTCATTATCAGGTAGAAAATCTAACCAGCGGCACCACTGACCTCGAGGGCCAGATTTGAAAATTGCTGCTACAACCGGTATGTGGCTGTCCAGATCAGCAGTTAAAGTGAACTGTCCCTGCATTTTTAAAGGCCAGCACTTTTCTGGCTTTGATATTTGTACTAGAGATGGATAACTTGAGAGGTGGCAGTCACTATTCTAGTGGAAAGGGAAATTAGAACAAGAAGTACCAAAAACACTGCTGTTGATTTTCATCTCATGGAACCAGGTCAAGAGGCTTGCTACTAAGAAATAGATTAAGGACTGAAATGGGAGAGGTCGGAAGGAGAGAGGAAAGGTGTTTTGGATGGGGCGATGGTGTTGGGAAGACAGGACCCTTTTTCAACTTTGTATCAGACTGCCTCTAACCGGAGTTGCTCATCTGCTTGTGTCTAATGGATCACTGGGGGAGTGTGGTATTTTAATTTAAATCCACCAAAAGGATTAAAACATGAACCCAAGAGTGTGCACCACTGTTGAGATGCATCTTCCTTCTGAAGAAGTCCATTCTGAGATGGTGCTTAAATGGTAATGATGAGTATTTACTTATTCACTCATTTCATCAGAGCTTTGTGGAAGAAAAACTGAAAATCATCACAACCGAAACTATTAAACAGAAATTATGATGTCCTCTTGGTCTAAGTTTTTGTGCTCATAAATGAGATGAACAATTGACATGAAATCTGAGATATTTAGGTCTTATTGTGGCTGAAAGCAGTGTATGTATAATCTAACATAATAACCCTTTTTCTTGCCACCCTTGGACTGAGGCAATATGGCAGTGAAAGGAAAAGCTTCAAAGTAGCAAAGACAATTATCTGAATACAAGGTGCTACATATTTGATTGAAATCAATTTCCCCATAGGTTATGTGCTCGTGAATTTATGGGATCTAGATCTTTCATTAAAATCGTGGGTTCTTTTATCGCAAATGAAGATTGCATTTGCCCTCTCCTTTTTTTTTTTTTCTTTCTGTACGAGGCCGAGTTTCTGTCTGCCTGGAAACAATGAATCTTTTGACAAGTTCTTTGAGAGGAGGGGAAAATGACACCTTTCAATGGGCCATACCAAAGGCACAAATTGACAAGTCATCAGTATGCCTCCTCTTCTCTGCTTTAACTCGGCTTTCTCCTTAAATTGATACACCTATTAGCGTGCTTCCGTGTGTGTGAATCACGCCTGCTTTATCCCGAAATGTAATGTGGACAATGAGCGCAAAATAGATCTGAGAGAATGAGCGAGGGCTTTGAACAAATTTGCCTGGAGGATTCTGCCTGAGTCACTTTGATGTGGTGATCCTGGCCCATGAAAGACGGTCCATTTGGCCCGAGGTGGTGTCGAAAAATTACACACTTTAATCATGCGATCTCTACCAGGTGTGTACTTTGCACACCCTCCCCCACACGTTTTTTTTCTTTCTTTCTTTTTTGAACAAGGTTGTCTGCTAACTGGCTGTGACAGAAGGGTGTGAAATCATTTCCTGCTTTGCAAAGATTTAATTATTGTGCCGGCACATTCTCCTCCCTCTCCAGAGAAGGACGGAGTGAAAAGCCAAAGCAGTTGTTGTTTTAATGCTTTAATAAGCGCCGAAATTGAAGGCCATGATTATCATCAGCTTGGCAAAACCGAAAGGTTAATGACAGCCTATTGAAATCAGGGAACGCTTGGAGGGTTGCATCTAACTAGGACAGATAAGACTTGCCCCAGTGCGCACTGCAAACCAACAAAAACAGATGCAGTTCGTGGAATGGAAGCGTTTTTAATATTGGTGCTGGCTCTGAGACTGCTCATCCCCACTGTAATGCAGTCAAGTACAACAAATTAACAGTCAGGGAATAAAGGTTTGTGAGTGGGTATCATTACACTCCTACTTGAACATGGGGCTAAAATAGGCTCAGCTCCCACACGCGCACATGCATGTATTTTGTGCATGCGAGTCTTTATGCATTAAAACTATTGCATGTTATTATTTGTCTTGATTTAATGTTGATTTGACATACAGTGCATGTACAAACTATTCAGCCCCTTGAACGTTTTCCATATTTCACACTTTCATTTTCAGATATTTTAGATGGGTTTTGGCTGAGCCTTCCAGAAAATAGACCACCTTGCCTTTAAGCTTGTAAACCTTTGCATTTGCCTATACCTAGACTAACTACCACCGTGCTGTATATTTCACTCTAAATCCACCCCCCCCACCCCCTTTATGACACTTGTTACATGTTGCCCCATCCCAGCACTTTTTGGTAATTTGTATTTGTCCTAATACTGTAGCTCATTCTTCTGCCTAGTTGGCTTTGCAGAGGTTAGGTCAGAATAGTGTTCACTGTGTGAACTAAACTGTGTTCTTGGCTAGACATAGCTGTACAAAATAAGTATTGTATCTTATTGAACCTGTGTTTAGCAGTTGTCTATGACCATGAAGTGCACTTTTTGTATGTCGCTTTGGAGCGTCTGCCAAATGTAATGTAATGTAATGTGTGCTTTGGGTCATGTCCTGTTGGAACATGACTCATTAATACAGTTTTGCCCTAAATGCAGATATCTCACGGACTGAAACAAGTTCTATCCAAAGATTTGTATGTACAGTATGTGGCTCCATCCATTTTGCCCTTGATGACAGCAAGCTTCCCAGTCCCTGTTGCCAAATGTGTGCAGTGTGGAGCAATGATCTCTGAACAGTTTTGCCCATTTCTGCCGATGAGCTCTACAACTGTCAGTATGGCCTCTGTCACTTCTACCAATTGCCCTTCTCTGATTGCTTAGATTGGTAGCTAGCTTCATCTGGGCAGTGTTTGAGTTGTGCCATGTATTTATTATTATATATTTTTCATTTTATTTAAACAGACTATGAGTGTTCCCAGAAGGGTCAAAGATTTGCCTGGCCCAGCTTGGGTTGTTAGTACAAAAAGGGCAAATAGTTGAATCATATTCAGTCTTATTTTTTTACATTTATATAATGCTAAAGCATCTAGATGCTTTTCATGCATTCAAGTTGCTTATATAGGAGTAGGAAAATCAGCTTTAAACATTCTACGATGACTTTGCAACACTGCAAAACAATGATCAATCAGCGGGGAAGAGAACTTTCTGAAGGCACTGTACTATAAACAGCAATTTAAAAGAATTGCTGTGGATGCCAGAATGTATTCTTTGTGCAATGACAAAATGGCCTGATGAGAGGTTTTTCTGTTTAGGAGTACAATGGTTGCATATCTGATCTTTACCCAGTCTGGAATCAGTAGTTCCGCTACTTGAAAACTGAAGAGGAATGTACAATTGGACAGAATTGCAATTAGTTGATCCCTTGTGTGGCAGGCACAAATCAGCCTAGGATATTGGAACAAGAGAGCCCCTGTAATCAGCCTTTCGGTCATGTATCACAATGCAAAGAATTAAAATGACACTAATGAACATGTAATGTAAAAGGAGGAGGCAAGTAAATTGCATGTTACAGGGCACTGCACTGCCTGGATAACCTTGTGCCTTAATGCTATTCTTAGCCTGTCCAGCAAGACTTTTTTTTTTTTTTTTGCAGTTCCTCTCTCCTAGCAGGCCGTCATTAAAGCACTGAGTAGATAATGCCAGCATGCTGAAACTTAAGCGAGGACAATCAAATGAGAGCTTTCAGTGCTATTGTCTGAGCAGTCCTGCTGTGGCAATTCAAACATGGTCTTCTTGAATTAAAGGTTACCTCTCCGAAGCACAGAGATTCGCTGAACGGTATCTCATTAGCTCCCCGTAATATACTCTTTTAAGGCACCAGGAGACGCAGCTGAGGTGGGTCCGCCCCTCACACCATGAGCCATCGTCAGGAACATCTGAAAGCAAGCGACGCCGGCGATATGATTTGGTATGATAAACATTCGCCTACTTCAGCCACCATCCAGGAATTCGCGCACACAGGCGAGCTTTAAAAATGCTACTCATCTTGACTCCTCGGCCTCTGAAGAGCTATCCTTGGGCGTTCCTTTGTCTGCAACTTTGAACGCGTTTCAAACAATGTGGCCTTTGAAGGGCCCAACACAGTGGTGAAGGAGAGTGGAATATATAGTCTGCAGGCCCAGGTGTATTCCACTCCTGGCGACAGCTGTGTTTGAACTGAGCATGCATTTGGACCTCTGGTTTTTGATTTATTGCTTTTGAGAATGTGGGGGACGTGTGGCCATATGGAAACTAGGGGAAGGCCCATTAATAAACTCTATTTGCCTACAATACAATGTCATTTCAGGTTTCTCCTTTCTGTTTTTTCCCTGCAAACTTCTGTAAATGTGTTTTTTTTCCTCCTTTCATCTCAGGTCTGCTGGTGTACATTGAGCAAAACACTCTTTAGTTAACCTTTTTTGACCGGAAGCACTTTCAATGATAAAACATTGCCAGATGCTGTGAAAATGGAGAAATTACTCATGTTTTTTTTGTTTATTTGTTTATAACTAAAGAGCGGGGAAATGGCCCACACCACATGAATGCACTGATAATTACAATTAATAAATTAAAGCACAATTACTTTAAACTAACAAACTAAATTAGCAGCTATTTTGGGTATCAAACCTACCCCTGAACTGAATTTGAATTCATTGCAATTAGCAAAAGAAGCTCTGTAATTTCATTTCTGCTTCTGGATTGAGGCTTAGTGTGAGGTCTGCTAACAATTAAATTCAACACCTACCACAAATTTCCCCAAACAGAGGGGAGGCCTCTGAGGACTGGACTCCTGAATTTAAACACTGGCCAAGAATGTGTTTCCCGACCACCAATCAGAGCCAATCCTCTGCCCCGGGACCATTAACTATAATTTGTTAGTTAGATAGAACAGAAGAATTTGCTCATTAGTTGAGTCTGTAGGTGATGTGAAGCTTGTCTTGCTGGTAATTAAGGTAGACAAAGGAATAGTATCCAAAGCTGATCACATTGGCCAGTAGTTCAAAGCAGAGAACACTAAACGGTTCAGCGTTTGATCTCTCTCTACAGTTTATCTTTTTTTGCACTGGATTTAGTTTTTACTGCTAACTGACTAGTGGTTATCAAGATTAGCAAAATGCTAATTGCTGCCACTGTATCTTGAGGCCAGATTGCAGGCATGAGACCTGTAGTTAGTGGGTGTAGTGGGAGGGCCTGCTTTGGTTGATCACAAGTGAGCTTTAATGATGTGGCTATTATAAATAACGCTGTGCCGCTTTGACCCTGTGCGACGTGTAAAGATGTTATGTCATCAGAGGCCGAGGGCCCCGCAGCCTGTTGTGTAATTCATTTGGGAGCTGTGATAAAACTGGTGAAGATACGCGGGCCCAACACATCTGTTTTAAGTTGTGAGCTTCAGCTGTTTGATATTATCATGAAATAGGACTTGATAATTTGGTGTTCTTTGGAGGAGCAGGATTATATGTGGTAGGATATGGGCTGGTGTAAATGACAAAAGCCCAGATGTGAATTTGCCCATGTGGGAAAGTCAGAAAACACACACAGCACACATACAGATAATGCAGGTTCTGCTGACAATACATTCAATATCCAATAAAATAAAATGAATTAAATCGGGTTTAAATTTCAATCTGCTCAAATTATTTTGTGGCAAATGTGTATACACGTTGTTTAATTAAATGAAGGAATGCAGATAATTTGAAAAGCAAACAATTAAGCGACGAGGACGTAAATTTACAAAGAGTACGCAAAATATTTACAGTGTGTTGCTTTTTCAAAGAAGCATGACATTAAACATTTTCTAGTTCATGTTTCTTGCCAAGCTGCCTGCTAAGAAGATCAAAGGAGCTGGTGGCAGTATGCAGATTGACTGCCTGCTGTTTGATACCCCCCCCCCCCCCCTTTGTTTTAATAGGGTTCGCACAGCAGGCAATGATACAACTATTTGTTTTGCAAAGCCGTTTCTCCCTGTTCCTGCGTGGACCTGAAGACTTCTATTCTTTTTGCAGAAACAATGCGGTCTCCACCCTACACCCTGGGCACTGTATTAGTTTGATCCAGAGAAGCCACCGCAACGTATTTTCCTGCTAAGAGCAGTCCGCCTAACACAACACGCTGAAAGTGCAGCTGGTAAAAATTTCCAGGTTTTCTCTTTCAGTTGCAGAGAGACTGCTGGCCCACAACGGGGATGGAAAATCAGGTGTACTGCACCTCACACCATTATGTTCATACTTTTCCCACTTCTTTTCCCTGCAGCTGTCATGTACAGAGTACAAGGTTACAATGCATTAAATAATTTTGAGCAAATTAACATTTTCCCAGACGTATCTAGAAATCTGATCGTCTGGTCATTATCAGGTTAAATGTTTTCGTAAAACGTGTCAGACTAATTAATAGTTTTTCCAAACGTTTACAACTTTTAGCCACACTAAAATGACAGGTTTCCCTGGCCGTTACCTGACACTGAAGTGACCTTGCTACTTTTTTTTCTTTCTTTAAAGCGGCTGTGCAGCAATAATTTATAACCTGCGTAAAGTTGGACCAGCATCCTTAGTCACACAGAAGAGACAAAGCCTCGAAGCCAGACAAAAGCAAGAGGAACCGCTTGACTTGTCCTTTTTGTCTGAGAGCTTGGTGGAACCGCGGAGGACTGCGCCATGGGGACGCGTACATTTACAAAGCCCCTTGGTTTAATTGAGGGGCAGGCGGTGCTGGGGAAGGGGTCACGGTAAGATTGGCCCCGAGGTTTGAGCCCCGCACGAGGCCAATGCACACCCCATCCATCAGCGCTGTCCTTCTCTGTGGGGATGCCCCAACAGACACCGAGCCGCTGGGTGCCCGAACAGCACGGCTCTAGGTAGGGCACCTTCTCCTTAAGCACTAATTGTGCTAATTTGTCATTTAATTGGGTTATGGAATACAGTTCCTGTCTTCGCACCAACATTTGTTTCATTTTTTTTTCTCCCACCTTTGGGAAAAAGTTTTCTGACCTGCTTTGCTTGAATGACTGCGGAAATGACATAACATAAAATAAACCATTGCCCAATTCTTAGATGCTAATGAGTTCAAGAGGGCTTCGGTGTCAGCTTTATTGCAAGTATGGTTGTGTTTTATTTTACTTTTTCTAATTAAGAATAGACGCCCACCCATTAGAAAATGTAGAGAAAAACCTACAAAAAAAGCTCTCATGTATGTTTTGGAATTCAGCTTTAGTTTTTTTCTTTTTTGGAGGTGGAAGTGTTTCAACAAATTGGATACAGACCATTATAAGTTCATGTATTATTGCTAGATTTTCTACCTCTTCTGAAGCTGCAGGATAGAAAGCCTTAGGTGCCTAAATGCCAACTGCAAGTGAATAATTTGACTGCATTATTTCCTTTTATTTGTTGTACTGACCCACTAGGACCATGTGATTAACGGTTTTAATTAGGATTCCACTAGAACGCTCTCTAACAGCATTGCCATACAACGAGGACTTAATGTAAATCACCTGGCAGAAATGGGCAAACTGCCTTGCGAGTGCATATGTTTGTGGGGCCCAGGACTGTTTTGTGATCACGTTCCTCCGTAAGCCGGGGGGGCGGCTGCGGATGCCCACCCCCCCCCCCCTCCACGGCCGCCCACCGTGCTGCTCTGTTTGCATCTGCTCAGACATATGGCAGACATATGGCATATGTTTCTGTTTTGCCTCCCTTCTCTAATGCTCGCCACTTTTCTGCACCATTGCCTGACCTCGGAACATGCGGGAGCGCCGCGGTCTCCCGCTCGCAGCGAGCGTGTCTACAGGAAGCCTCGTGTTGGGCACGGCTCCCGAGTCCACATCGCCACGCTGTCCTAAACGGCCCTCGTTTGCACTTGACCACTCCTTGCCGCCCCAGACCTCGCGTGGAACACATCGTCCGCGTTATCTGGCCTTCCCTCATGTCCCCAATGCTCTGAAAGGGCAATGGTGGCGGCAGTGTAGTATAATGGCGAAGGAGTTGGTCTTGTAACCTAAAGGTCGCAGGTTCGATTCCCCGGTAGGACACTGCCGTTGTACCCTTCAGCAAGATACTTAACCTGCATTGCTCCATATATCCAGCTGTATAATTAGATACAATGTAAGTCGGTCTGGATAAGAGCGTCTGCTAAATGCATGTAATATGTGAATCTTGGATACGGAGAAGACGTTGATGTCGTCAGTGCATAGATCCCCTTTTAGGGTTCCCTGAAGGATTGAATCCTTAGTCAACATGAGGTCAGTCAACATGTGTCCTTAAGTTTAATCTACAAATGAATGCGATTAATGATTGATTGTTCTATTGCTTCCTTATGTCAGCATCTCCAGGAAAGCTTAGAATATCCTATCAAGACTACAGAATCCAATTTCCTCCGATAATGTGAAGTTTCTTTTTGAAATCAAATGTGTACCTTCGGCTTCCCCAGCCTTTATTTGTGCATCTTTATTTTATTTTTATTTTGTACTGCCATATGGTATAAAAATACTTTTTTGTTTAATATTTCTAAAATGTCTATTGTTTTTGAAGCCGTAACCTACATTACTGTTATTCTCAAATGCGCCATCATAACTTTAACTGAGGTTTGAGGTCAGCTGTGTTTTTGTGAGCTGCTCATAATGTTTAGAGCTGAGCAATGATCTGGTGAATGTGTGCCACAAGGGAGCCTCAGAACACCACTCGGAGCATCCTTTATCTCATTGGTTAGAGCATGAACCTTTTGTGCTGAGAATGTTGTCTGCACCAATCAGAATTCTTTTAATGGGTAATTTCGGGGAAAGCCATCACTGACTGTTTTAATTCAGTTCCATGGCAACAATGCATGCGCTTTTCCATTCTCTGAAATATCAGGCATTGTTTGCATTGCCTGTACAGCTGTAAAATTCCATTTAGATGATTACAGTACTTTTCAGCACACGCACATGCACGCACACGTGCACACACACAGAACACACACACTCACACCACATTGACCCATCCTCTCCCTGAACACAGCAAGCCACAATATATTCTATCATTTGGTGGTTTAATATCATAGCCAATGAAGAAGTGAGGGTAAGCTTAAAAAAACACTACAAGCAGTTTCAGGCATTCAAATCCATTTCTCACCACCCACAACCTGTCTGTCTTAGTGAATCTGACTCTTACTACAGTACTCCCCATTATACAACCATCTATACTTCATAATCTATTTATATAAAGATTTATTTTTTCCACCAAACTGTTTTCCTTTCCGTACTGCCGTTCCTTTTGTTTTGGTCTGTAGTGTGTGGGTTTTGGATTGAAAAGCCCACGTGCTGTGCTTGCATGAGATCATAAGTGTTTAGTACTCTAAAATGTAACCGGGAAAATGTTCTCTTTCCTTGTAAAGTTTATTCTCCCATGAAACCCTCCACGTGCTGATAATGGGGTTAGAGCAGTTCAGAAAAAAGTCTTTGCGGGGTTTTTTAAAAAAAGTGTTTGCTATATCCCTGTACCTGACACAAGGCTGAACTTCTAATGATGTGATTTCAGATTAGTATTTTATCTCTTCAAGCAATGGAGTGGGCAGGAAAATATCTGCTCGCGTAATGCACCATCTCATTAAAGTGCCATTTTCAAGCACCGAACCATATTTGTGCTATGCCATGTGAGGCTGGTTTGGGCCTAGTGGAGGATAATCTCCCTTTAATGAATAGCACAGGTGAAGCTTTAATGAGCCATCTGTACACAGGCTACACGACTCCATTTGCTTCAGCTTAGGTTGAAAAGGGGAATAATGCACTCCTGAATTAAGATGATTTTCACGTAACTAGTTTTGAGAAGTGAAGAAATGGCACGATGTATTAATGAATAGACCTTTACTGCAGTTATTCAATAGTGCGCTGATTGCCTTTCATACGCATGCATTTTGCCCACAACCACGCCAAATTAAAGCTCTCATTTAGCGATCGTATGTCTTCTGAGCGTGCCTGTTCGTGCCGCGGTGGCAATCATTTCATCTCGCTCAATCACGGTGAAAGGAGGCCGGGCTTTGACGGTGTCCTCAGACTAATGGTGAGGCACCTGGTCCTCAAAATGGAGGGAGCTGAATACCTCTGAAAGACTTGTAAGAAGACTGTGAGCCTTCTTTTGTCCTTTCCTTGTACAGATAATTAATCTGTGAGGGTTCTGGTGATCATATCAACTCCATGAAGATGTGGCACCTGGTTGGTTGAGCTTTCTTCCTGTAATATTGTCAGAAAGGGTACCCTGTGATTCCCCCCCACCCCCCCACCCCCACCACACCCATTCATTCAAAGATGAAGATGGAAAAAATCTTTGTCTTGGTTGGACATTTCAATGAAATTTCAGAATGGTGGAATACAATTGAATGATGGATTTATCATGAATGTTTTGAACAAGAATCCTTCATAAACAACAAAAAAAAAATTTAATAAATAAAAAAATTGAGAGGCAATAAAACAAATCTGCCAAGGTGATGAATACGGATGGGATTTTAAACACACTTTGCATGAACATCTGAGATATTCTTAGTGAGAGGCACATTAATCGTCTAATGTCATTCAATATGCTTAATTTGTGTGGATAATTTGATGTCAATTTAATAGCTTCCTTGAAATGTAAATGAAGATAATTATTATATACTGCGCCAAATGATGGATAGGATGCATTTTGAAGACGAGGATGTTCCAGTGTGCCGTCGTGCTGATAATCACAGCCTTGAGGAGAGGGAAATGTGACAGATACACTTTAACACGGAATATAATTCAAGCTCAGTTTTTCATTAAGCTCCGTTAGGGTTATCTCAAAGGTAATATTTTGTTATTTCTGGTTAAAGGTTGGAAAGAGGGGGAAATATTAGTGCTGGTACTGTATTGCTAGATTAGTGGTTTCTAGTGCTGGTTTAGGTGTTGCTGCTGGGAACGTGTTTGCTACAAAGGACACGCTGTCCTGTTAACAGTCCACATTTTCCCCCAAAAACATGACTTTTAAAGGACAATTTAAGAACACCAGGACAGGGCTATCATTCATTTGTAGAGCTGCAGAATATCACACTTCCATATTTTTGCTTGTATGGAGGCAATGAATCTGAGCTGTCAAGACCAAAAAAATAAATTAATAAATGAAAAATTAAATCCATTTAAAGAAATTTGTTGTTTCTACTGGGCCAAGACAGTGTATATACGTTATCACCTGCCTGCAATAACTAAAAATAGAAAGAAAAAATGGCAGGCATTTGCATCTTTTTTCATGATGGTTCATGCCATCATATCATGTCACTGACATTATTTAGACACCCAAACATGCCAGGCTTATTTTATAAGCAGATAAGCAGGCCATGGCACACAGAACTGAGAGACAGCTTTCTCAGTTGAAATATATTGGTTTACAACCCAATGAGGTCATTAGTATTAGTTTATAGGAGAAGTACTGTACCTATGATATACTGTAGTAACTTGTTGGGTTCGGCCTGTATAATAGTCCAAGTTATTATTATTATTTTTGTATTACTGTACCTGTGGGCAACATTAGACTAACATATCAGACTATTCTGGATAGAAAGCTGCTTTGTGTCTGTGTATGTGTGTGTGTGGGGGGGGGGGGGGGGGAGGATGTCCCCAAGGAAACAACAAATTTTCTATTTTAATCAGCTTGTGATTTTCTGATTAAGGGCACCCATGTCTTATGGGAATATGTTTAAAATGATTATTATTTTTTTATTTATGAAAGTAATTACTTTTTTCTTTGAAGTTCAGATGGGGAAGGAGATCTTATTTTAAAAGCAATATCTCTTTTTTTGTGGCTTTCAACAAAATACTGAATTAATTAGCTATAATTACTGAAATACAATTGTTTAGGTGTTCTTTCTTTCTTTCATTCACTCTTGCTCTCTCTTCATCTTTTATAAACACTTTCTCTTGTTTTACAACCAGCTGACAAATGCATATTTCAATAACTGCTCACAGCTGTGACACATTCTTGTGTCATTTGGCACATTAATCTTGCTTGGCCTAATAGATAAGAAAAATACCACATGACTGTGGGACACTGCATATGGGCATTATGATTACAAGACATAAGCCATTCCTGATCATGCACATTTATTACTGGTAGTATTTAAATATGTATTCAGTAACGTGTTGTTCTTGGCGATACGCCATTCAAATATGGCTGAAAATTCAGTTCAATTCAAAAACTGTTTTTCTTGTCCTACACATGCAGAAAACTCATCCACCTCACTCTTGAGAGTTTTGCCATCGATTTCTTCCAAATATGTGTATACATAGTTTCTTAGTTTTTGGTTGCCGGTTTGCTTGCACACAATAATAGTAACTAATATTGTGTTTAACTTGAGTCTGCGTTCACTCATTCATCACATGTTTACCATTATTTAAGCAAAAGCCCTAGATGTGCTCTTACACATTGTTCAAATTACTGAAGCCTGCAGGGGGAAATGTTTGCGGTCACTGGCAGCCAGTAGTCATAGAAGAACCTAATGGATATAAATGCGTTATATATTTTTATTTTATTTTATTTTTGAATCAAAGGGTCCATTTTGCATATTTATTTTATCTCATGGCTGCGAATGGCAATTCAGTAAATTGAATTCAGACCAATGCCTTTCATTTATATAATAATATTGGATTCATATTTGATTAAGTAATTGTAGTCATGGTGCATGTTACCATGCAATGAGCAACTCCATTTTGTGCTTCATGGCAGACTATATTGCTTAATATTTGAAAAACATGAACAAATGTCAATGGATTAATTTTTTTAATGTATTTCATATATATATATATATATAATATGAAATCATTTCAGACTGTCAAACTGTTTCTTCATCTTTTTAATTTAGTAAGGATACTAACCACAATTTACATTCTGTATAAAAAGTTTTGATTGCAATCATTTAACAGATGAATTCAAGTCATCCTGCTAACATATGATTTATTATGTTATTTTTATGTTTCTGTGGGATCTTCTGTTCGTATCAAAATTGTATGTCAGAGGTATATAATGGGCTTGTTCAGATTGAATGAATACATTGGTAGATCCCTAACTAGTGTACTCTCTAGGCGACTTGGCAATCTAATACACTTCTTTTAAACCAGATTTTCTGTGCTTGTCTGCCTGGCGGCATCCCGAAGCATCTCTGCTGTTGGATGTAATCGCTTTTAGAAGTGGATCTCAGGCCGCAGATACACTCATTATAAATACAAACACTTCATAGTAGAGAGACAAGGATAGAGACATGTTAGACTTGAAGCCTTGTACTGACGTCAGTATGAGTTTCATAATTACTTATGACAAGATCTCCCCCCTCCCACCACCATCCTCGACCCCCCCCCCCCCCATATTCTGAACAAGTCATCACAACATTGTATTTATGCTCTTGTATACTCAACGCACGACGGAGCGCAGAACGAATCGTGTTTCTGTGGGGGGCTCATCGGTCCGAGGCATCTCCCGGTGTGTGTCTTGCGAAAGCAAACAGTCGCCAAGTTCGAACGGCACCTGGGGGACCGAACCCGGTGTCCAATGGGGAGCGCTGGAGCGGCGAGGCCAGATGGGCGGAAGCGATACCCGAACGACCGCGGGGCGGCGGAATGTGGCGGCGACGCGCGAGCGGTGTGGCTCCTGCCGCGGCTTCGCCTCTGGTCTCGTTCCGTCGGTTGGAATTGAAATTAATTGATTGCTGTACAGCAGGGATGGCAGCCTGTGTTAAATCTCAATGCTCTATTTATTATTATTTTTGTTTGATTTGGTTAATCTGCACTACATAATCAATAACATGCTTTCATCCTGGTCTAATTTAACAAATTGTCAGTGTTAAATCAAAATTGTCTGAGTTGTCTGAGTCCAGTAGTGATCATGTGTACACTTAGAGTTTTAAAAAAGAGCTGCTGTTTTCACAGAACTTTTTTGCTGTATATAGTTCCCTTCAGTCTAGCTAGTATACCTTCTTTAACTGGCAGGGATGCGCATCGCATTGCATTAATTTTTTTTTTCATTTCTTACGAGACTTTTTACCTTCAGTGTTTTCCAGGGTTCATGTTGGATAGGAAACCAACGAGGGAGCCACTTGATAAAGTTTGCTACAGTGCCGGCAGTACCGTGCATTCCTCTCCCCTCTCCCTGAGGAGGGAGGGGCAAAGGGCACTTATCCACGGGTCAGTGAGCTACGACTATACCCACTTCTCGACACTTTCAGACGCTTTTGTGTGCCAGTCGGTATTCAGAGTTTCGCTACTCTGCTGAAAGCAGTGGACTTGGTCCCGCAGCGGTCGTGGATATAGGTGGTGGAGTCAGAGAGCGTGTCTATCGATCACATTTATTGATCCTGTTCCTCAGCTTGAAACAATGGTTTCTTGCTCACCGCTGGAATGAAGAGAAGGGAGTAAATCTTTAACTCACGCCCGCTGCTCCTTGATTGATCATGAGGCAAAGGTTTGGAGGCTGTGCTTATCTGAATTGAGGAACTTGTCTGATGTTGGCGGTTCTGGCGGACAAGGTTATTCATTTAAAAGGCAGCGCCCGATGAGTTTTCGCGATAAGGTCGGTTTGTTTCGGATTTAGCCAAAATTTGACATCTCGTGGCATGCTCTAAAGAGGTATGTTTGAAACTGCAAGGTTGACCTCTGCTTGCTGTTTTAGTGTGGTGTCCTTGCACAGGAAGAGCAGCTGGAGATATACAGTGTGCAGCGCTGGAGACCAGTTCCCTCAGCCCTGAAAGGCCCGTCAAAAAGATTCCACAGCCAATGCGGGCTGTTTGCATTAATCCAAATCAGAGAAAATTTTGAATCATCATTCACCCTCTCAGTTTAAACATGCGAATGGCAAAGGTGTCCATATTTACTTACTTGCCACTAGTTTCCTGCTATTTCAACTCCTAAACTTTCAGTCAGCCCTTTTCCTCTGCCTTCCTCAGCACTTCCAGTCTTGCAGAAATGCAGGTGGTAGCCGGCCAGGAAAGCCCCAGCGTCTGTGCATCCCCCGGCACCTCCGTCACACGCTTCCGCGCCTGGCCAGGACAAGTGCACCGCAGAGTGTCTTTAATGGGACTTAATGCAACTCGCAAAACACCACCACTCCCACGGGCCCTTTAATTCAACCAGTCCCATGAGCGTACGAGCCCACTGAGCGTGAAGATTAGAGTTCTGCGCTTCGATTGAGCTATGCTCTCTCTCTCCTCTCTCTCTCTCTCTCTCTCTCTCTTTACCTCATGCTCTCTCTCTCTCTCTCTCTCTCTCTCTTTACCTCATGCTCTCTCTCTCTCTCTCTCTTTACCTCATGCTCTCTCTCTCCCCTCCTCTCTTTCTCTCTCTCTCTCTCCCTCTCTCTCTACATGCTCTCTTCTCTCTCTTCTCTCTCTTTACTCATCTCTCTCTCTTTACTCATTTTTCTTCTCCTTCTCTCTCTCTCTCTCTTTCCATTTCTCTCTCTCTCTCTCAAATGGGCAACTATTTCCGGATTAATGTACAAGGTAAATATTTTAGTGCTAACACTTATCTCCTCAGAAACTGTTTTGCTTTTTTTTTCCAGTCCTGTGCTCGAGTGGAATGTAAAGGGGGGCGTTAATAAAAGGGAAGATTCTAGCTAGCTGATGGTTTCCATCAATCACCTCCCAGCTTTGGAAGTGTAATCTGGGGTGGGGGGTGGGGTGGAGTTGAATGTGAGACGAGGCATCAGGCTTTTAATCTTTATAGGTTAATGGACTCACTTGCATGGTCTCTCTGAGCTCCATTTCAACTGAGCTGGGCCATCTATGAGCATGCCAAAGACCGCAAGAACCTATTTTATCAGAAATTCCTGGGTATTCCGGGGGTGTATGACAAGCAACTCTATGAACCAGGCCTATGAAAATCGGAGAGAAAAAAAAAAACCTCCAACATAAAATATGGAGTATTTATTTTGAATGTATGCATTTTCAGGAATACAGTAGCCAGAGAATTTGCTCATTGTTGCAGTTTAATGCTGTATTCACCCATAGCACGGTGACATCTGAGCTTACAAAGGAAGTAATTTACTTCCATGAGCTCAACCTGTCCGGAAAAGAATTACTTGCACATTCAATTCCTTTGTCTTTCCCATTGAATTTGACAACATCTGGAAGCGTTTCGTTAGCGAAATCCGTGTCCCCAAACGACCCTCTCCCCACCAGCAGCCTCAGAGTGCCGCTTTGTCCTTTACAGGGCCTGCAATGTTAATGAAGTAAGGAGCACAACAGATCCATCCTAGACAGTTTCACGGAGCCACATCCATCCAATTCAATTATAAATTAAATTGACTAACGAACCGTAGCTCATTATGGGAATCAATTACTCTGTCCGTCGACCAAAAATGTGGAAAATAAGAAAATAATGGTCATGCTTCGATATCCCACATTCCCAAGAGACGGAAGCATTACACCCCCTCCCAATACCCACCCCCCATCTAACCGTACACACTATGCTTATAACAGGGAAACCAGTGTACATTGGGGTCATTTTAAAGTGTATGCAGGTTTTCATTTCTACTCAATGGCAATTTGCGGAGGAATTACATCAGTAAGCAGCCATTGTTTTCATTTGCATGCCATAAAGCTGCTTGCCTCCGTTTCATTACACAAAAGGCCAGCCCCTCTGTCCTGCCAACCCCTCTGCTTTGTGTTGAGAATTGATTTGTTTTATTTTGTTTGTTCTTCTTTATTTACTCTTCTATGGCAATGTGGAAAGATTTTTTTATTTTTTATTTTTTTTTACACAAATGGGGACGAGGAGGCGGGAGGTAGAGAAGAAGCTGTCCTCAATAGCATTTACGAAGTTCTTCGCGTCATTTTAATGTCATTTCCATTCAACTTCTTTGTTTTTCCGCGAGTCTTCCCCACTGAATTTTACCTCGCCGAGAGAGAGGAAAAAAAGGGAACCAGCTGAGGATCTGATCGGTCACTGTGTTTCCCTGTGGGAAACGTCATTACGGCTCTTCATGTTTTTCCTAGCCTGCGCCCACATACTGACATTAGTCTAGCTGCAGAACGGTTTTCACATTTCATTCGTTTAACTTTCTGTGCTCCACACAAGGCCAAGGGGGACAGTCTGCCCTGCACTGCGGTACGTTTTTATAGATTTCTCCGTATAGATTTCTCTATTAGCTAAGATACTGGTCACCGTGAACACATGGCCTTCTGCATTAATATAAATTTATAATGTATCCGTTTCAGTAATAAGGGTATGAAGGGATCATAACCGGAAGCATCTCCACGATTTCATTGTCAGTGTCTCTTAGTTTGGCTATTGGTACTTGGCTTCAGTACGATTTAATGGAAAAAGTACACTTCCAAACCAAACGTAATGATAGAGAGTGCATTATAATTATATTTACTTTGAATTCTGTATCTGATTTCAAATATATCTAAGGCAGAAAGACAATTTTCTTATAATTAAGACATACTGTAAATAGGCCATGTATTTTTTTTTCTCTTCCTGATATCTAATTGATGCGGGAAAATACATTATGCAGAGCAGCGTACCACAAATGCTTCACATAAAAATGAGCATTTCATGGTTTTTGATGCCTAATTGGCATTCCCAAAAGAAACTGGCTCCCCTATGACTGAAAATTGAAGGGGGGGGAACATTAAAATTCATGCAATAAATTATCTAAAAATTTATTTTTGTGTAGTACAATATCATGGAGCGCTACGCCTTGTATGTGAAATTATACAAATAACTGAATTTGGATCTTGACTGAAACTACCATTCCCTACCTATTCATTGTTCTCTACAATGTGCACACTTTTTAAAAATATTGTCTAGTTGGTTCAAAACCCCATGTGACTAAATAATAATTCTGAGGTGGTAACTAAAAAAAGTATTGCAGTTTCTTCGAATTCCCTTTTAAGAAGATGTGTCTTTGTGTGACAATGGAGATATAGTCCTTCGGGTATTTGGCATTAATAAGATTTTTCTACACTGAGTGCTCTGTATATAGGCATTATATTATAATTTGTTGGCATGTGAATGGATGGCGTGAAGACAAATGTTGCCCTTCTCTCTGCATCATCTGCATATTCCCAAACAACATCCTTTCATTATTGGTCAATTAGAACGGTCATAAATTAGGGTGTCAATAACACATTGCTTGCTGCATGTGATGCTGTTGGTTATGTGTCAGTATTGCATGTCACATCACATAGTTTCTCATCATACCACCCTAAACCTACCTGTAGTATACATTTAAAAAAAATATATTATCCAGGGGGAAAAAAAGAAAAAAATGGATAGACGATTCTTTCCCTGTGTTATTATAGAGCTGTTTGATCATTATATACACTTAAGAAAAAGCATTGATAATTATGTCTTTAATCAAGTCCGTTTATGTGTCGTTCCCATTAGTTTAATTAGAATTTTGAAGTTAACGTGTGAAATGTCAGCTGAATGCAGTAGACACATCTGTATCTGCACCTTTATGTATCAAATGACTACAGGCCTTAACCACTCTGCTATTTTTAATTACATCCAATTAGAATAATTAATTTGCCTTACTTCAGAAGTATATTGAAGGTGTCACATTTAAAGAGTAGACGTGTAGTCAGTTAATTGCTTGTGCGGAAATAAAGGCCTACCAGGAGATGTTGTCATGACAACATAGGGTAGGGCTTGACCTACCTGTTGGGCAATGGGGAGGATGAGTAGGTAGCCTGTTCTCGCTACTGCCATCCAATTAAAACAGTGTTTCCATACATTTGTTTTCTCACTGTCTTGATTTCATCAGTGACTTTCCGCATCATAACTTGTATGGACATTGGACAGTACATCCTCCAGTGCACACACTGCTCTCTCATTTAGGAGGCAGCTTTGGAAGCAGAGCCAGCCAAAGCCCTGTGATTTGCCTTTGGCACAGAAGACTGAATGGGATTGGATAAGAGAAGATAAACAACTGAAATTGTTGTTTTGAAGGGGTTAGAGATTTTAATAGACTTTTGTATTACTTGGATCCTTGATGAGCCCCATGTCTCAGAATTTGTGTAAATACCACCTGATGTGTTAGATGTAAAACTGTAGTCAAATTGTCATTAGGCTTCTGCTGTAATCAGAAAGTCCCTGGAGCACTGAGCACTGAACCCACATCCCTGTTAGTTAGGGAAAATAATATCAAAGTTGTTTTTCTAGTCACGGTTATCCAATAACATTTTCAATCAATACAGCATGATTGTCTTGACCACAGTTGTTTGGTTACAATAGGAAACCTTTGTAACAATTATACTATCACAATACTGCAAATGGTTTCAGTTTCCCTCACAAAATGAAGATTTATATTTTGGTTAGGCTAGCAAGCATAGAGGGTTCTGGACACTCACGCTGGGCTGGACAGGTTGTAGCATACGACTGCTTTGCACTGCAATTTCATATTTTCTGGTTTAATGGGGTGGTAAGATTGCATGGGAGAGTGATTAGAGTTCTTGAGTAATTTGAAGCAAGAATGCATAGTTTTTAAACAGGCCATGCAGGAGAGGTGTCTTGGATCAGTTAAATCCATGGAAAATTGCTTGTTGGACATAAGGATATATGAAGCATTTGTGAGTGAGCATTTCAGCTAATACTGACATGGTGTGTGCTTGGTGCATTGGATTAACCATTCTCCCTGAAGATAATCTTAAATAATAAATATTCATGATAAATATTGCATGCATTTTAAATGACAATTCCCTTCTGCACATACGTAAAGGTTTATTTACAGTATATGTAACATATCATTGTAAAATATAGCATCTCACTTGTTATAGGTTATGGTTCATAGAAAAACAGGATGAAATAAAGAGGACTGCAGTGCAATGTATTGGACAGTAGCTATCATTTGGTTTGATTACCAAAAAATCTGATTTTTTTTCTCTTTTTTTTCCATCATCAGAAGATTTTCAGGTGTGGGAGGAAAATAATTCTAACCAGATACTGTGACATCAAGTTTCTGATTTTAATAAGAAATGCACCACCACTCTTCACATTGGTGGTTGTCCTGGGCATATTAAGCAAATTACTCTGCAATGGTGCCATCAATATGTTGTTAAATTTCACACTAGACAGGCAGTGAGGCATTATGAGTTCTTACATTTTAGTACCTCATTGGCCAAGATTCAATAAAACAGCCTCATTTCTATATGAATCAGCTGTTTGCTGTTAAAGGTCTGTTGTGAGATCCTGGCTCCAGCCTAGATCCTATAAATTTAAGGCCAGAACTGTTCCTGGATGTTTAACCCTCATGAGCAATAGACATATCCTGATACCTATCCATAAAGGCAGGCTTGATTGAATATCATGTGTCTTCAAAGTGGCTAAGTAGGTTTCATTGAATCCAGCAGGTTTGATCAAACTGTATTTCTTTTTAATTAACTCAGTAGCTTTGACTGAAACAGGGGGATTGCCTTTTTAAACGTAATGTATTGCTAATTTTAGGAAAGGTTAAATAGGTAATGTTGTGTGTAAAACTGATTACACAAAAGCAAAGTGTGTATAAATTTTTTACATAAAGTTATATGCGTTTAGACTGTTGTTGGCTCTGCCTTAAATAATAATAATAATTTCCATTAATTTGGTTCTAAGACCACATTGCAGTACTACGATACCTTTAGTAAATTCAGCCATTTTTGCCAGCACTGTTCTCACTTAAATACAAAGAAATCTTGCCTTTTTGTTTTGCCTGTGACATTCCCATAAACTAATCAGAACTACTTAAAGAGAGACAAAAGTTATGCTCAGTCCTCTGTTCCCTTTATGGCAGAAGAGCAAGTGCATGCAGAAATGTCTAAGTAATGAAGATGGATGTGTGCTGTTATCGGGCAGCCATTCAGCCAGCCTTGGTGTAACCTTAAACAATGCAGATAGCTCTATGGCACTTGCCACAAAGAATGTAATTAATGAATAAGGGGCTTGAAGGAAAATGAGCTTGTGTGCATTTGGAGATGAATTGCAGACAGCGAGTAAATGCTGTTCAAATATCAGACAAAATGGCCTGGTTTGTCCTGAGGTACACGGTAATGGGAAGTGCAGGCTTTCTTTGGTCCCACCCCTCATACTTTTTGTTTGCGTTTATATGTACCAAGGCCTTGGAGTGAAAGGACTGATCAGGCTTTGGAATGGTGTACAAGAGGGTGTGTTTAACATCTCATGGAAAACACAACCCATGAGCATAGAAATAGTGGCAATTTGTCTGATTCTCACAGGGACAGCAAAAAGTTTCCTCAGACAAAAGTAAAAAATGAAAAGAAAAGAAAAACAGATGTAAACAATGCTAAAGCATATGTTATAGAGCCGTAAGGCTGTAGGTGAGCCACAGGCCAAATGATTTCCTGCAAGGGTCTTCTTAAAAGCCACCCATCATTGTTTGGCGCTTTACATTTTTGGAGACAAAAGGTGTGCATATTCAGGTAACTGGGACATGGGGTTAAATACGGTTCGCATCCTGTCTCAGCTAGAACAGTATGGGCTTATGTCAGGCCATAAACCACTGCCTTAGACCATTAACCACACCTTGAAGTGCCATATATAATGGCATGAAGTGATTTATATCCCTAATACCATGGCTACTAAAATACATGCAAATATCAAATACAATACTAAAATCATAATGTAGGCTACACATCCGCCATGACGATTGCTCTGATAGTTTGGCAGCTGGTGTAAGCTTCTATCTTAGCATTTACTTTTCTCAGTGAAATGCTCCAAAAAAGGAGGGGAAATCTATCATATCTCACAGATCTCAGCTTGCATGTTGCAACTTTTGTGAAACAAGCCCCTCGACAGCAACAGTACAAGCAGGCGTTTTCACCCATCTGCACTGATTTTGCTTGTGAAATCTGACCATATACTTGAGAGCGCAACAAGTCTTTCAGCTGATACAAGCTTTTAAAACAAAGGCTTTAGCTTCTCTTTTTTATTAGATACTTTATTTATCCCACAGGAAATTACAGTTATTAATTATTATTAGGTCTATTTGGGGTTACGCTGCAAGATTTCTTCCGCATTTATATAAATGTATTCGTAGCCTACTGTTTATTGTTCAAACTTAAAATATTAGAAAAAATTGCCACTTTTCAATAGCGGTGGCTAAGTCCATGTTTAAAAAGGTCTTCCTTTCCCGCAGTGATATTCTGTCACAGTTATTTGGTGAATCCACATCCGTGTGGATAGAAAATACTAATTTCCTGTGTGCTCTCAAGATGGTAAACATGGCTGGTGGTTCTTCGACAACAGCATTAGCCCAGTGTAAACAAGTTTCCACGTCTACAAGGGAGTCCTAACCCCCCCTCCAAAATGTAATACCCTGCTTTTGTTGGTTTCATTTCAACATCACCAGTTGTAGATCCGAGGTCACTGGCCAGGCAGTGGTGGGTGTGGCTGCTCCTGGCCTGACTGCCAAAGTTGCTGGGTCTGGCCCATAGAAGGTGTTCAGGATGATGACAACCTTAACAGCCCCCCAAGCCTTCACCAAATACAATGCTCAAAGCCCAGCAACCTGCTTCGGCAACCCTTTTACAACTTAGCACCTGTTTGGAGGTGCTCCTCAAACATAAATTTAGGAATGCAGACTGTGTGGTTGCTATGGTTTCGCACATCTGTACTTGTTCAATTACTGAGGCATCGTTAAACTCGTGAGCCCTTTATCTCCCAAGTCCCTTGCTACATCGGCCATGTGAACTTCACACACATGCTATACCATAGACGCCAATGATTATAAAATGCCAATGCCTATTCTACTTGTTTTTTTTTTTCTCTGTCACCTCTTTCCTTCCTTTTTGCTGAACAAAGAAACACACCCAAACTCACCAGTGACTGATTTATAAATTGTAAAAATTGATAATACAGAGCAATATAAGGTAAGCTTTGCTTTGACACCCAGATGGCTCCCATTTGTGTGCATCAATTTCATTATAAAGCTCTACGTTGATTATTGTATTAAAGGAGCTTGAATTAGTTGAATCGGATTTTATTTATGTCATTTTTGAGTCACCAAACAACCGGCTTCCAGCTTTGTTATTGTACCTTCTAAGAAATGCATTTGGTCAGAACAAATGTAAACAGTTTCCCCTCAGGTCTTATCTAATGAAACTAAACCCATTCAGAATCAATTGTGCAGGGCTGGTTGAGAATGCTGATGTTGATTAAGGGGTTCAGCTGCAGTCGTGACAGAACCTAGATGAGATTCCAGTGCTTTTCTAAATCTCTTCATTTGTAAGGTTTTGCAAGTAATCGGTAACTCGCTTAAAAATATGAGCATATTCAAACTTTTACTTGAAACATGGAAAGGTCATGGACGTTAGAGATGTTCACTTTGCATTACTATATGAAGAAAATAAAGGTGCACAGACTGGAGCTGAATTCCACTGCCTTACTGGCACCTTTTTTTGCACTGGTAATCAATCACAAAACCTTGTGGCACGATTAAAGGGGCACGTACGCATTAGGTAACTAAACTAGCTCCAAAATGAATAATATAGCACAGAGTAGACATTGCAGATGGAGGCCGAGATTATAAGTCTTTCTACAAAGATGTTTTATGTAATAGGACCATATATTGCATTTAAACCAGTGGCAGTTAAACATCTTAAACACTGTACAATCAGATGCAAAACCCCTTTTTATAAAAGAGCTCTGTTTGTGATTGAAAGAGGTGTGCCCAGTATTGACATAATCAATCATGGGTAAAATGAAATGCTCTATTGATTTTTTTTCCCTCCTCCCCCCCTCCCTTTTTGAAGGCAGGGGTAATTCAATCTCTGTCAACTTTCCGGCATGCATCAATTTTGTTTATATTTCAATTGATGATATGGGTTTATTAAATAGCTGTTTGTTAAAATATCACTAGGGAACCATTCTATGCAATTAAAGCCACCCCAAGGACAAGCTGAATGAGAACTATCCTGAAATATCTGTAATATCTGTCTGCAAATAAATGTAAAGTACTATATCAGCCAGATGTTCCATGTTGCATGTACGCTTGCTGTACTGTTAGTTTGCCAAAAGCCAATAAAACACTGTCTAAAATTATGCAGTTTCCATAGGAAATGCCTTCAATATCAGACTATAATGGGCTCTTCATGTTCTTTTGGTCCACTTTCAAAGAGAAAATAATGGGCCTTCACTCCTACAGCCAATTCACACGGGAAGTCAGACAGTGAGGCCTGGTTTTGATATATGAGTTGGGAGGCCCACCCCTCCCAGCCCCTATTTGCCCACAGCCCATTGGTTCCGTGCTGAGGAGAGCTCCGTGTTTGTCTTGGGCTGTCAATCACCGTCATGCGGGGCCCCGTGGCAGACGCACCTGGGGGGAAAGGGCAGGACTCCGCCCAAGTCTGCAGCCACGCATGGCCCGCCGCTTAATGAGCAGAGCACGCCCGTAATGAGCAAAAAGTCACAAATTTCAAACACCCATTACAGGCAATTAAATGCCTCAGTGCCTGATTTAAGATAGCCATTGTTCATTTCTAGTGCTCAGCACTAAAGCCTGACCACTGGGAACACACAAAGCAAAAGGGGAAAATCTGATTTAAGGCTTGTTATATTGTTCCAAACTGCGAAAGCTTTCAAAATAACTTGCCAAGCAATGTTTCAGCTCTTTGACAGTACAGTAGCCTTATGCACTCCTGCCTTACAGTTTACATTAATACAAAAGCTATATTAAGCTTTTAGCTGAGGACTGTCTTGGCCATTCCTTTGGCCCCCACTCTTTGGACAGACTGAAAATAAACTCGTCACAATTTTTTATTTTAGTCTTTAAAGGTTCTTCCAAGAAATTTTGGAATATTTGTAAGATTTACTTTTCAGTGGAGGAGCATTCCATTTTTGTTCAATTCAGATCCCCTTTAGCAAGGTGTTTTTGTCAGTAAACTGCACCCCACAGATAAAAAGGATAAAAATCCGGATTCCTTTTTGTTTTCTACGGCAATTAGATTTATTTGGTCTTCAACTGCTGTTGTTGACCATGAATGAAGTCAAAGCAAATGACAATGCTGAACATTACAACCTCCTGAAACCCAAAACATTTTCGCAGCTGGGTGACCCTTGGGGGCCGATCCTGACCAATCCCCGCTGACAGGAGTGATTAATCACTACATCCTTCATTACAGCTCCATGCACCTGAAAGGCCGAGGAAGGTCCACGCTGTCTCCTTTAGAGCCGTAGACCCCGACAAATGTGAAGATAGAAAGGGAAACGTTACATCATTGCCTGCGACTCCGAGCACACATGAGCAGAGCATTGACGAGTCCGGTGAAGTTACGTACCTGAAGTCTGAGGCCTTTGCTGAAGGGAGGCACATTGAAAATGAAAGCATTTTCTGATGATGGTGACGATCTACTTGACCTCACTGATCCAAAATGTACAGTCTAGCTAGCTGAGCAAAGTGTAATACCTGTGTCTGGAACAATTAGTAGCTCATAAGTAAACATAGTGTTCCTCACTAGTGGCATGGTCTACAAGTAAATCCATTTGGTGTTAGTTTTTAACTTGCATTTATGTTAAACATTTATCTAAACAATTTCTTTTTTTACCTATAAGCTCTTAACATGATTCTTAGGAGCAACTGCCAGAACTGCCAGGTTCGTCAGAAATGCTCAACGTCAATGAAGCCTGTGTATTAATGAAACTTATGACAAAAGTATAAGACTTGATTTCAATTTGAATCCCTTTCTTTTGTTGTTGTTCTTTACTTCATTTAATTTTTTGTTGTTTTGTTTTGTTTTGTTTTTAATAAAACTAATTGGAATAATACCCGGGGTGCTCTAAATCATTACTAAATGAACAGTCTGCTTTTATTAGGATCCCGCTTGTAAATAATGCATTAAATGCCTGGCCTGAACATCAACTCTGCTCTGAGTTCTCATAATGGGGGGAATAAAAAGATGTTGCTCAAGTTCCCTACTGAAGTAATTCTAACAAATTCAATATGACAGATGATATTTGCAGAAATGGTGATACAATTATGAATCACCTAAAGCACTTTTCCATACTAACAATGCAAATTAAAATTTCATAACATGCTCTGCGTTCCTTGTTTTCTTCCCCTCCTTTTGTTTGAAGTTAGTCAAAAGTGCACTATGGGGGGAAGAAGCTGTTTGTATTCAAAGCAGTACGGTTCATAGCTTTGCCCGTTAAACCATTTTGGGAGGAATGCGGTCCACGTACATTTAATTAATTTTGTTGCTGCGTTGGTAATTTGCACAAACGCTGCTATGCAGTTGTTCAAAACTCTTATTCACATCGGCAATGAGCTGCTGTTTAATGTCAGGAAATTGGCTTATTGTTTAAACAACATAGTCAATAGCCTGGGAGAAGCCATGGCCCACTACTGCCAGACTGACTGTTTGCAGCTACACCATTTTGTGATGAAAACAGGTAGTAAGCTATTACAGTATGAAATATAGATATAATTGTAATAAAGTTACTTTTTTAGAACTGTTTTGTGCTTTAATTCATAGTCTGCCAGATCTGGTGGCAATATTTCTGGCTCAGGTCACACTTAAAAAGCCATAGTAGCCAAAGTTTATGAAAAGGAAAACATACAAGATAAGCCCTGTCATTGCTGAAGCGTTGGTGATTTATATAATCACCCATGAAATTTAAAGTGTTGTACATGACCTGACCGTAGTGTCTGTTCTCAGCAGAATATCCACAACTTCAGATTACAGCTTGAATTTGATTGGTCTGGAGGTTCCTGATATTTAGAACCTATTTGTTCCGAAAACATGTTGTTAGAATACGTTGTCAGTATCAAAATGGCTTTATCTTAAAAATTGTTAAAAATATGCATTGATATTCACAGTTTGAGACTGGTTCCTAATATACCCATGGGTATAGGTAATGAGTGCGCTATGTAAACGGAAGCCCATTGTAAAGCTTCTGGGAGCCTAAAACTGTGTACCTTGTTATATTAAAGGTCAAATGCAGACTCTGTTTTCTCAGAGGAATCTTTAATTATCCCTCCCATTCAGGCCCAGTCTACAACCATTCAAACTCCAATTAAGTGTCCAGCTTTCTCTGCACACTGCTCAGTTCACAACCAAAGCATGTTATCATTAGAAGACCTTTTTTGGTAACAGTATCCAGGAAACCAAAGAAAGATGTTCTTATTTTAAAAGGAATGAAAGTGCCAACAATGTTGAAATGGATATGACAGAGTGGCATATTATTTTCTCCGGTGTTGCCGTGATGGTTGGATTGCTGCTTATTTACGCGTAATTGTTGTCAAACTCGGACTATAATCAGCATGGAGTCATCTGTGAAAGCCACAGTGTGGTGTCATACAAAAATTTCTGTTCTACCAAAATGATCTTAATTAGTCACTGAAACAAGTTTACAAAATGAACGTTCCGTTCCATGCAAAATCTGCTCTCAGTAAATAAACAAAATGTGCTTGCCTGTTTGTGTCTGAGTGAAAAACAGATAGAAGGGGAGAGAGACGGTGTGAGACTGAGTGCACGTGTGTGTGTGTGTGTGTGTGTGTGTATGTGTGAATTTGAGTGTAAGCAAGCACGTGAGTGTTTGCATGGGCTGAGTGTGTAACAGTGAGGCCTCTGGGGTGTGAGATAGTCTCAATGCATTAGAACAAAGTGGCATTTGATACATTGCACACCAGGTGCATTTTGTGCAGGTTTCAATTGATTACAAGGGAGCCACTTATCTCCAGAAACCAAACTGACACCTTTTATCTCTCTAAACTTTCATTTGCCCTCTACCACCGCCCAAGAGTCTGAAAAGGCCCCTCGTCTGCCAAGAATGCCCAATCTTACTGAAAGAGAGCATTTCATGTTGCCCCGTCTCCATTTTCCTGAACTGAACCCTTGTCCCCCTCCCTTCCCCCGCCCGACCCCTGTCATTTGGTTGTGAGTTGGAAGGGGTTCTGAGTAATGTGACTGTGTCCTATGGCACTGTGCCGGCCTCCTGCTGCCCCCCCCCCCCACCCCCACCCAGTCAAAACCTTTCTTCCTCTGTGCCATCACCCTAGGAATCGACTCGAGCAGGCCGCTGCTGCGTCTTTCGACAGGGGGCGCCCCTTAAAACTTCCCTTAAGGCCTCATTTCGACAACACCCCAAATTCCCAAGACCTCTCACAAGTGTTTGTTTTCTGTTTTCTGTTTGTTTGTTGCATTTTATTTATGAGGCCAAGGCAAAATTTCAACTAGTAGACCCGCTTTCATTTAATCAAGCCTGGCAATTTTGTCGCCCGGGCAAACAATTATCCTGTCAACTGCGAAGGCCCTTCACAGATCTCACTGAATGCTTTCTACATCAGTGATAAAGCACCTGAGTACTTGTTTTCACTGTCCCATACCCTGTTTCAATAACTTACTGGTCCAGTCTGAGAGAGGACTGGAGGTGACTGCCCTTATCTGGCACTAGGCATATATACACATTTCCGAAGCCAGGTTCATGATGACCATTAAGCTGGAGTCAATGTTTTGCAATGTCTAATAAAGATACAATCTGAAACCAATATTTTCATAAATCCATAAAATGCTTCCATAAGAACACAATCATAAATAACTGTATGGAAAAGATAGATGGCATATCAGGAATCAGAAAAAGTCTTATATTGATTAGCCACTGACTACATAGTCAAACTTGTAATAACCTACAAGCCAAAAAGGCAGCCCATATCAGCTGGGAATTACAAGGATTTCAATGAATGGATTCCTTGACCTGAGGTAAAGGAAATGCTAAACTTTAAAATATATTTTCAAAGACACAGTATTTTGGGTCTGCCTTTGATTTAATTTTCTTTTCTTACTTTGCCTTTTAATGGTGTCTGCTACTCAGAGTCCTTTTTTCCCCCCAAAGCACTTTGAATGCACTGTACGAAAAGCACTGTGTACACAATGCCATTACCACCAACGCCACCACCATCACCCATTCAACAAAGGCATCCACCCCCTACAGAGGGCCAAGTGTCCTTCAAATTCTTTCTGACATGAAAGATAGCAAATAGACTCCTTAAGATGTTCTGTTCAAGCTCTGCTGGCCCCTCTCCTCACCTGCGTCATCATTCCTCAGTGGCTGCGCTTGGTTGGTGTCCTGTCCACCCTCCCAGCCCCCCCTCCCCCTCTCGATGAAGTGGGTGTGGACCAGCTAGGAGCAGCCCCTTGGACCCACTCCCCAAATGGCCTTGCTGGATTAACATAAAAATGATTAGGAAGGAACAGCCCAGCTTTCAGAACAGACTGTGCAGGATTTATGAATTTGTCCATGGAAATTATCATTTGTTTTGCTCGGCGACAGGCCCAGTGCATTCTTGTGTTGGCCAGTGTGCTAAATGCACCATTAACTCTGAATAACAAGTTTTAAAGAGTTACATTTTCCATGGCTTTCTCTTGCTTAACTTCATGATTTGGAGTTAAGAATAAAGTGGCAGCCAGATTGAACCTGGTCAAAGTGCCTTCAGATATAGAGGTTGTTGTGCATTTGGAGAGCAGTCCTTTGTTTCAATACAGTTGAATACATTCCCAGGTCTGAAGTATTAATTACACAGTGTACAGTTCAAAAAGAAGCCATTTTATTTCAAACACTTTTTGAAGATTTCTAATCTCAAATATACTTTCAATTATACATATATAATATTTTCATAACTGATATGCCTCATTTTAGTGCCATTTAAAAGTTTTCTTTCATGCATTGGTCACCAACTGGATTCTGTTTAACAAATGGCTGCAGTGTAACTGAACACATCAGACCTCTAAATTAAACCCTGGACAGCGGGCAAGAATGCTCTGATGATTTAATCGCACACGTCCCACCCGCTGCCTCCGTGCCACCAGCTGGCCACGTCGTTCCGCCACAAGCCTGTCGTAGCGCTCGGTCCGTAAGCCATACGACATTCGTCAGGGCCGAGCCCCCTTTAAAAACAGTGTCACACAACATGTCCCGGTCCCGTTTCTACTGTCACAGCGAGGAATTCGGCACGGGGAGAATAGCGCCTCAGCAGAAACGACCACACGCTGCAAATTTTCATATACCACAGCCCCGAGGACAAAATCCCTCATTACGCTCCGTGAGATTTATTAGAATAGATTATGGAAATGTTAATTAAGTCATTAATTACATTATTTAAGTAGCACTGACAGATAATGGCGCGCATAGGGGAAGTTCAAGCGGTATGTGTGGTTAAAAGGAAATGACTGGCGGAAACAGGAAACTGCGGGATGTGTCCAGCCGAGCAGCAATTTCAGGGAAATTTTGCGTCGCGTCGTGAGGCTTCTGCTCCGGCCTGTTTGGGAGAGATCACATGACCAGCCGTGAGACGGGACACACTGGCCCCGAGCCAGATTCTGCTGGTAAGACAAACTGCTGAATGTCTAATTAGTGCTGATAAAAATAGGCACCGCAAACACAATGTAAAGACTAAATGGCATCTGGGGATGACAGGATGTATACAAATTGTCTGGCGTGAGGGGTGTTTGAACATAGTAGAGTCTTTCTTGCTGTCATGGTTTTTTTTTTTTTTTTGTATTAATTTGATGTGTTTGAGTTGAAAAGCTCCACAATGTATCTGCAACCATACTTTGGGCAGGGTGGGGGGGGGGTCTGGGGCTGAGGCTGTAATTAGTGTGTTCTTCATAGGTAAATCCACCCCTCCTATCATTATATTATTGACACAGTGTGTTTATGGTCTTTGAAATCAGATTGCCTGTGATCTGTGCCTTTGATTATTTGTTATTAGAATGGTGCCAACCTGTGACTGGTGGTGGTTTGGTTAAGTAAACAATATTATATTGTTTACGAGTTTTTAAGCAACATTAATGAAGCATGAAGCTCTTTCCCTAAATTCACTGTCATCACCTCATCCTGTCACATGATCGATGCGTGATTAATCAGTCCTGTCTATAAAAATGTTAGTGTACTCGTAGTGATCAGGGTCACTAAGGCATCATTCAGTTGGAGATTTATTTATTTATCTATTTATTTATTTTTTGAGAGCTTCAGTCATTCAGCAGCATCAGTCTGGATTGCATGCAGTATGATCAATCAACTTGAATTTTTATTTATTTATTTATTTTTGACAGCAAGAATACCATCAAATATAAACTCGGCTTGTAATGCAATCAGGAAGAGACCTCAAAGAGACGCAGCTCAATCTTGACATCTTCACTCAAGTTTGAGGTTGCCAGGCAACCTGGAGTGTCCTCGAAATTGTCCTGACACTTCACTTTGAGTGGCTCTTGATTGTGGCGAGTGATTGTGCAACTAAAGCTGGGGATCGGTCATGCTTTTCAGAGGTGGAACTGATTAGGGACAAAGTACATTCTCTAAGCGATCCACTCTAATTTCGGGAATATATGAGCCCTTGGGCTGTCATTCCAAAATGTTTTAGAAGTTTACAAAATGGAGCTACTAGGTTGCTCATCTTGCTTCCATGTGTGATGTGCCCCACAGTCTGGTACTGAATCCTAACCCTGCTAGTGTCGTGTCAGGCCCACTAAATTCTACCTGTATATCTAGGGCTTTGAAAAAAGTTAATTTTGTGCTGATCCCCACTTGCCCGCACTCTACATTCATACCTAGCTATGCTAGCTCTGTGCTCACTTACCTGCATGTTCTTTTGAAAACACACCCTGCTTTTTCAGTAGTCGAGCAGAGTAGGATGAACAAAGAAAGTTGTGTAAGAAACAAAAGGCAAGTAGCTTGCACATATCTGAACATATCTGAGTGTTAAGGACAATGTGTATAATGGGCTACCACATGAAAGCCTTTGTGAATCTTAAAAAGTACCAAATCATGGGTGTGTATACAGAAGCTAAAAGCAATGGGAAAATCATCCCTGCACACTGTGATCTTGCAATGGGTGTGAATTTAATCACATTAACGTTCAGGTCAAAATGAAAATTTGAAAGAACAGTGTGTTGAAAATGTTTTTATCATTCACAGTATACATTTAGACAGAGCCAGCCTCAATTCAAGCCTTCATATGAAAGAGTCAACTGCCTATCCAAGAGCTTCTCCGATTCCTTTGAAATGCTGGTCTTAGTTTTAATCCATGAATAGTGTCCACGGTCCAAGTCAAGCGAAAACATGTATGAGAGTACTACAATACAGAGGGAAGACATGAGGTATAAATACATTTCAAAGTGATTTTACAGTTGGTTTGATATTTGATCAGTGATTTAAAGTAGCAACTGTTGCTATTGTGGCAGGAACTAATTGGAAGTTGGCCTTGAGCAATTTCTTTAATTGCATCATGATTGCTATTAATCTCGGCAGTTGTGGGAGATAATGGTTCCATAAAATGCAATATCGTTTTTTAAAAGTGCATTACAAAATCAGAGATATGGAAAGTCTAGGCCTGTAAATGCGATTCGGTGTTTATTGATTCAATGTGCATAAGTTCTTATCCTGCAATACCGCTGAGCTCCACTCCATAAGACTGCTATATTAGAGATTTTTCAATAACCGGTACTGAAAATATAAGTTCAGAAATGAACAGCGAGATAGAATCTGCAATTTCAAATGTTATTCTTTATATTTTTCTTTCTCTTATCTCTGGCACATCTTGTGTTTTGCTCCGGCGCTTTTAAGTTTGCAGACTTTATTTAACTAAATGCACGGAGCTCCAGCGCTGTATAATTATTTTAAACAACACCTCTCAGATCAAACGCGGCTCAGATCGGCTTCTGTTCCCACATCAAATGCATTCCCAACTGTTGGAGGTGTGGACGCAGGGGGGGAGAAACAGTTGTGCGGAAATATTGTCAGACGCTAATAGATCTCGAGAGAGTTCCCCTGCCTGGCACTCGGCTTATAAGGAAGAAGAGCACAAAAAAAACACAGAGATTAAGCTGGTGTAATTATACAAGCCCAGATATGTGTACAGAGGAGAGGGAAATAAGAGGGGGAAAGAGACGGTTGTGATTCTGCTGGGTACAGAAGCGCTCGCTTTCTTTTTTGCTCTGCTAAGGTTTTCTGTTTTCCCATGATCCCTGGCATGCTGAGCTCCAGCTTGTCTGAATTCACATAAGATGGCAGGGCTGACCAACTGTCCTCCTGCTTCTCTGAATTCATATAACATGGAGGGACTGACCAACTGTCCTCCTGCTTCTCTGAATTTTCATAACATGGAGGGACTGTCTAACTGCCCTCCTGCTTCTCTGAATTCATATAACATCGAGGGACTGAATTCACTGAATTTTCTTAATTCACCTAAGATGGAGGGACACTGGACTGGCCAGGCAGGCAGTCGTTAGCAACTGCTTGGCAGTGGCAGCACACACTCATTCAGGATGAGAAGGCACTCCAAAGCTCACCAGAGAACGGGTCATGAAAAGTTGGCAAGGCCACTGACCTGCAGGTCCCAGAGCTGGGAAGCAACGAGAAGAGAAAACTTTCAGTCTCTCGCATGGAAAATCGACTCCGGCTCTCTTCACACGTGACGCCGACACAGAAAATGGCCAGAGTGTTTACGGGTTAAGACGCATGTGTGAAAGGGGCTTTAGCGATTCATTTAGCTTCAGCATTGAGCAGATGTCTCCCCTGCTGGCCGCATACCAATGGGACACTGAGCAAGAGAGAAGACTGGGGCTTATCAAAATACTATTGGTGGTTTTATGCACAAGTGGGACCAGGAGCCTGGTGGCACAGAAGATGGATAGCCAGAAAAAAAATGTAAAAAGCTTCTGGGTTGTTCTGCGATTGTAGGCCACACACTGGCAGACACACTACTGAGGTAGAGATTGGTTTTGTAGTTGGTGGCTTTGGTGTCTGAAAGGGAACGCTTGAAAGCAGAGATTTATATGTCTGGCTTTGAACGCGCTTGTTATTTCAGAAAATTTCTGGGAAATTGGTTTGGTGCCGAATATGCTATCGTACAGAAATCTGCTTTCCATCAGTTTTATGACAGAACGTTGTTTAATCTGGCATGATATAAACAAAAAAAAAAACAATGATTAATAACCTTTCTTTTTAATCCATTCTTCTTTCCTATCTTCCTAATTTTAGGTCATGTTTTGACAAATGTCTTAAATTTTAGTAATATTCTAGTTGCACATTCATTTTAAGACACATTGGTATGGTAAGGCTGCAATGAGAATTTCTTTTATATATGATGAAATAATAGTCGTCTGAGCAATAAGTTTGTTTCAGTAATATATAACTATAACATTATATGGGAACAAATACGTATATAGATTCATGCTGCTGAGAATAATCAAGCAAAATATTTTCCCTTTTTAAAAATGCATGCTTCCAGAAATATTACCCTTGTGCAACACAGTACAAACCATTTCCATTGGCGCAATAAGATGCTGTAGAGCGACAAGCAATGTTACTGTTTCCCATTAGATTCGAGCCACAATGCTGTCACTTCTGCTTTGTGACATTTTAAATGCATTTATACTTCTTTTCTTTGATGCTATCATTCTCCTGGTTGCCGTAGTGAACCCGCTTTGTGCATAATTCTGCCAAGGACCTCCAGTTGCATTATATGGATTCTATGAGCGTTAAGAATGAAAGGAGAACAAATGCTTCTCATGCGTTCTTGCAAAGGGACATGCTGACTGCACCCTCCCATTGACGGAAGAGAGACAGTGTCAGTGCTGTGGGTTCAATATGCTGGTCATTATTTCATGCAAATCAAATCAGATTATTTACATAATCACTGGAATCAATGGAGACACCATGGAAGGGTGTGGAAGGAAATGTCCTTATTTGCGTGTGTTTTAATGTGAGTGGAAACAATTTCATCGTCTATCTATTTTAATTACACAAGAATTTTACAGCATTTCCCATAATTCAGAAGTAAATGAACATGTCTGTCACTGCCAAGCATCTTTATGGCTTGCGTATATCCCCACCTCCCCTTAATTGGCACTTTATTTGAATTGCACATAACCAGATGCAAATGAATATTTTGTGAAGTCCCAGATTGTCCTTTGATTTCACACTCGGTGGAAATGTACGGTACGGTTTCTATTATTTTTTTCTTCTAGATTCACGTTGCCCAGCGCTGCGTATGGAGTTTGTAATTGGTATGCTCTCGGTGTTTTTCATCTTGTTTTTCTAATACACTTTTCCCAAGGATGAGCCGACCTTTCCTGTTGCGTGCCACTTCCGCCACATTCAAAAACCGTGTTATTCCTTGATTGGAAAAAGGCTTATGTGCTGTGTTAGATCTAGAAAAAGAAAAAGAAGAAAATGTTAGGAGGGAAAACATTCCATTTTGGTTTGACCTGCTCATCTGAGTTTTTTATTTTTGTTTGAGGCTGTTTCCTGCAGAAGTGTTTACACTGAATTCAGCAGAGTGCAGAATATTCCTTATTAAAATAAACGTGCATACATTCAATAGAAAGTCCATGACCGTATTCATATACATATCTCGTGGCCAAAGAACAATTCTTTCTCTGAACACCTTCCAATTTACCTTTTAATGTACAAATAATGTCTTCTTAATTAAACATTATTGCAAGTATGGTAAAGCAGTTTGATGCAACCAAAGTGCTATCCCCCTAAATGTAATGATACATTTTCTGATAATAAAGGCTAATTTCTTAAGTGGGAGGGAAAGCTATGGATGAGGACACTATTTGTGCAGGCATGTACGCTTCTAAAATGCCCGTACTCAGACTCATAGTGATGCCTCAATGTGGACAAGGCCACGTCGCTCCGATTAGCGTCACCTGTCTTTGTGCATCTCATCAGCTCAATTAGTCTCTGCTGGCTTCTCCTTCCTGCTCTCCTCGTTCAGTAGCCTATGAAGTGGTGATGTCAAAGGAGCAGCAAACACACTTTCTGTTTTAGCAAATCGTCCGTTAAGCTTCTATTAATCAAGGTAGAGACTGATAAACGTGTGTGAGAATGAGAGTATGTGTGTTTGTGTGTGTGTGAGAGAGAGAAAGAAAGAACGACAGAGAGTGAGAATCAATATTATCTGTAGGACAGATCATGATACTAACACTCGGCACAGAGTACGAAATACAGTAACCATTATGAGCCCGTAGCCTGGTGACTCCAGGGCTTAATGCTGTGGGTGGGTGGGACAAAAGGGGCACCAGATCATTCGACCTGGGTCCCCACGCTGCTCGTGCAGGAAAGGCTAATAGCAGAGAGGGCGGAGCCACGTGCCTGTGATCACTCATCTCCGCATGAGGCAGGGGGATTCACATGGCTTCCGAAAGGTTACTTGCCTGGGATCCTGCACAAGAAGTTTTCCTGAAATGTTGCGCTGTGGAATTCTGCCAGTTTTTTTGAAGGGTCCTGGAGCAAGCCTTGTTCCTCATTTAATGGTTCTTCTCATAGTTTTGTGTCATGGCTTTGTTTTCTGGTTTCTTTCTTTTGGTTTTGGATGACTCTTCTTTTTTTTTTAACCCATTCACAGTTGGACTGACATGGGACTTGACATTTCGTATAGTGTGTTTGCGTGTGTGCAGGTGTGCGTGAGTGCGTGTGTGTGTGTGTGTGTGTATTCGGTCTGTTTCTTCATTTCCCTCTCATTTGCAGTAGAAAAACCTGATTGTTTCAGATTGTTCTCAAAATGTTTGTGATGATCGAAAGCATAATGTCTCCACTGGCCGGACTACACCACACATAGAGTAACAGTAATTCCCATTTGTAACAGGGCAACATGGAATGAACTATAGAGCTAGTATAGTTGTACATATGTATACTGTACATGACATTAGACATACATTTTCTTTCAGTTTTTCACTGCTAATACTGCTGCAGTGTTTCATTACACAATCTGTCCTTACCCTTTGGAACCGCAGTGAGACTGTTTCCCCGTTCAACTGCTAGTCAAATGCATAATCTTCTTTGTCTGGGGCCAGGATCAGACATTGTAACTGGCTGTTAACCCACTGATGACAATCTGTTTCGGAGGGAATAGAGCCGCTGTTGTTTTCGCTCTCTGGTTAAACACAAAGACCAGGGCTTATACCCTCCTTATCATTACAGTTTCCCTCTCTTTCTTTCCCCGCTTGTTACAAAGGGATTTTGTGGATGTCAATTTGTTCCAATTCAGAGATCTATTTGTCTTTGCATAAAACCATGTAAATAATGACTATTACTCAGACAAGTGCTGCTATCTTTTTTTAGACCTGTGCCACTGTGGCTCACTTAATTGTGACAAAGGACTGTATTTATAAACAAACATAACAATGCTCCCTCATTTGTGTAAATACTGTCAGTATAGCAGCATTTTGCAAATGCAATATGATCCTTAGGAAAACAGAAATTCAGAAAATGTGCTTTTATAAAATACAAATGTGTACTGTATTATGTACTGTGTACTGTTTATGCTTGTGTGGGGAAAACAATGGTGACCTCAATTATTATTTAAGAAACGCAGTTTTTATGGCAGGGCGATACAAAATGAGGTGCCATGGAGATGTAAACAGTGTTGACAGCGTGATATTTAAGTCATATTAATGGTCAATCTACGTTAAATTGATTCTTGCTTCGCTCTGACTGTAGTCAAGGTGGAGAGATCAACTGCGCTGTAATCAAATGAGAAGGCAAGTAGCTTAAAGCCAACAAACACTTGGCTGTCAGGGCCAGACAAGCCAGTTGAGCTTATTTATTTCTTTATTTATTTATCTATATATTTATTTATATACTTATTTTTTCAGTCAGTCAGTCAGGCAGTCAGTCACCTTCCTTTTTGTGATCTGAAGCATAGGCGATTCAGCACAGGAATGAGGAAGTGAACACGACAGCCTGAACTCATCCTGGTGAACCATGGGAAGCACAGCTCCTTCATCACCAGCTCAGAACAGAGAACTGCTACAGTAACTCTGGTCATTCTTGTGACAATCCCTTTCCAGTGTAATTATCACCAGGGCCAACAGGATCCTGGCTCTGTGTCAGCTGACCCTGAGTTTGACCCTCCCCTTTCCTTCCAATCAAGATGGAGGGAGCCGAGGTCACTGGTTATTTCATCTTCTCTGTCCTGTCACACTCTCATTCTGTAGCTGTTTTTTTTCCCTGAGCCACACCATCACCGCCATTTAATCTGAGGTGATATTCTGTTGCCTGTTGCTATTATATTTTACACTAATTCAAGCTGCCATATGATCAGTCTGTGAGGGACTGCATGCAAATAATATTTGGTGCAATCATTGATCAATAAATTAACTGATCACTGAGGCTCAGGTAGGCTTGACTCTTGTTCACATTTCCAAGGAGGTTCCTCCAGAAGTTCCTCAGGTCTGATTTGGGGCTTTTCAGTTCTTTCACTTAGATTTCTGAGAGAACTTGGATATGTATCATCTGTGTATGGAACCAAAGTGCTTAAATTCCACACACAGACATCAGGAATATATTTTTACTTTAACAGTTTTCTAAATCTGCGTGTGACAACACTGATATCCAGCTGACAAAGCCATATCTTTTACAGAAGCATTAAATTCCCGTATGGATGCACTGCAGAAACCGAAATATAAGTTTATCTTAAGTATGATTGCCTCATTCAAAATATTATTTCTATTACTTTGTAGCTAAATAAGATGCACTCAAGATTTACCACTGGGGTAAGACGATTTCACCTGACAAGCAAAAAGCAACTTAAAATCTTTTCTCAAGTAGAAATTTAAGTCATAGCAGGACTAAAATACTTGTAAAGACTGAGTTTTCTTGCTGTGTTTTGGGATCAAACGGAGGGAAGCATTTTAATGTATCATGCGATCCTGTCCTGCAAGCCCCTAAAAGCTGCAAAATACGTAAAGATTTTTTCCTGTATTGAATAGAGACATAGTTTTGTATCCCACCTTTACCCCAC
This sequence comes from Anguilla rostrata, assembly GCF_018555375.3. Taxonomy (NCBI): domain Eukaryota; kingdom Metazoa; phylum Chordata; class Actinopteri; order Anguilliformes; family Anguillidae; genus Anguilla; species Anguilla rostrata. Next base: position 9,048,472 of record NC_057938.1, read on the forward strand.
AAATAGACCCAGAAAGTTCTTGCTGAAGCTGCATGACGATAAGGCCTTCCTGTTGGGATTGAAAGAATCAGATTCTGTGTGCCATAGATTAAAAGCAATTTGAAATTTTATTTATTTATTTGGACTATGCCATTCTACCCATGTCAGACAAATGTGATCATTGGAACAGAGCTCATTTTTGGTCACTGAGGTACATGACAGAGGCTCATACGTACGACTTTGGGAATCTGGTGCATTTAAGGCTCTTGTTTTTTTAAAAATGTATTCCAAGATACATTTTTGCATTTTGGAACTAACAAAAAAGTGTGTTGCATGCCAATGAATGATTCTATGCATTACAAACATGAGAAACTTACACTGACACCAGCACATTTGCCCGGCCTTGAGAAACACCACTTAAGACTGTTTAGAATTCTGTTTAGAATCTGCAGCACTGAATTATCCTTGGGTACCTGGCTTAAGAATGTATAATAAGCATAAGACTGTAACCAATCAGCGTAGATGTGAACCTTTACCCACAACAAAATGTCAGGTTGGGGATGCATTTTCCAAGAGATGTTATTCAGGAAAGACACTTTAATTACTTTTAACAAGAAGTTATCCACAATCATTATTTTGTTGGATAACAGTGTGCCTAATATAGTTTGTGCCAGACCTTTAAAAGATAAATCAATGAGAATCTTTTTTAATCTTATGTAATTTATCATCACAATCCCAGAATAGAGGACAGCACAGAATTATTATCTGCATTTTAATAAAGTTCAAGAACCAGAGAGATCCATATTAAGCCATTGAAGCACAACATGTGCTTGAGGGTATGCATTAAAGCAGTCTGGTAAACACAAGAGGAAATTCAAAGTTCAGTTTCATTTGAGTAGTGAGACATGTAGGTGGAGAATGCAGGCCATTTTACAATTTGAGTCCAGGTTAATAATGAGATTAATTCTGAACCAGACTAATGCCAATGATAACATAACTGTACCTTTGAAGTGTAAAAGATTTCCAAACAGGATGTGGGCTTTCATAGAAAATAGTTCAATTTCCTATTATATGAATATGTGTTGGTTCAATAAAATGTCACTGTGGAGTGCATCTTCATTGCAGTGTTTTGTACATACATACTAACTGTGTTCATATAGGCTATGCATACTATACTTGTACAATTTATAAAGAGGTTTAAAATCACATGGATGGAGCTTGCATGCCCCTCCCCACTGCACTAAAATCCTGTTCCGTTATTATTTCTCAGATTTTAATGATGTGTAAAAAAGTTGGGAGATGTGAGGCATAATGTTCTCATGAATTTCAGCCAACGAGAACAATCGTACCGTGACGCTGACAAATTTAGAGCTGGGGAATGTCAAGAGAGAACTTTTTTACCGCAAATTTGCCAGAAGCTCAGATCCTGTAGGAATCCATTAACAACACAGTTAATTCTCTCATTAATTAAAAAAAGGAATCACAAGTCAGTGAACACTTTAAATTAATCTGTTGAGATTTGCTGTCACACTATGCTTGCATTTGCATTTTTTTGCATTTCTTATCGCAGGCAGTCTTGACATTAGAAAGAAACCTGCTCTGTTCTGGTTTAGAGAAACCATGTTTCTGACCAATGTGAGCTTCAAATTCATAATTTCCATAATGCCACTTCAATATAATCCATAGCATTGTAAAAATGAAAACCACAGTGACTCTGGGCACACTCAACAGTGCTTCTGAGAATCACGTCCATCCCTGACTAATTTATTTTTACAAGTGGAGTGCGTTCAAATTAATGGAATATGCAGACTTGGGTATAAAAAAGAAATGTATACAAAAACAAGGCATTTTAATATCTGAAAAAAGCCATGCTTGTAGAAACCTTACTCATGTCATAGTTTAAGGATTGAGAATTGCTAGTGCATAGACCATCATGCGATTCTGTATCTTAACATTGGATAAATGTACTCACCAAATGGCATCACGGCCCTTTTAAGTGAAGCGTAACACCATGCAAGTTAATATTTCAACTTCAATTGTTTTTCAGCTTGATTGTTAACTTAGTTTAAATCTAGGTCAAAATGCTTCTACCAAACAGAATTTTGAAACATAAATGGACTTGCTCCCATAATTTGTCAGCAATCACATAACAGTGTTACTCTTTGATAAGGGTTATTGTCCGGTGCAGAAGGAAATTCATTAACATTTTTTGGTGAACTGTCTAGTCTGCATTCATTTTGCATCTCCCTGTTTTGACGTTTTGAGAGTGAAGACTAAGATGTTCACAGCCGCAGTGTCCTTACTCGTTTAATGTTCAGGTGACTCATTTCATTGTCATGTGATTCAGGCAGGCATGGTTTTATCTTGTTTAATTTACTTACTATTAGGGTGGCACAGTGGTGCAGTGGATAGCCCTGTCGCCTTGCAGCAAGATTCAAATCCGAGGCTGGGCCTTTCTGTTCAAAGTTTGCATGTTCTCCCTGTATCGGCGTGGGTTTCCTCCCACAGTCCGTTCTTATTTTTGGTAGAACCTTTTTTTCCACGATCATGTTGAAGAACAGACAATAATTCAATATGAGTTTAAATAAAGAGATTGGGGAGAGTAAGAAAGAGACCACACAGATTTCAAGATAAAACGTCTTTTATTAGCTAATTTATTATGCTGAAAAGAAAGTGAAAAATAATTAGGTGGCATTAATAGATTGTGCATTCTATTAATATTTCATGTTTTGTGGAGCCAAAGAAGGTTCTTTGAAATTGAGTGCTTTATTATTACAGCACATGCTGTCTTTAAGCAGCATTGGAATAGCAGTTATTCAATCCTATGGGTTTCAATATGCTTTATTCCCACATGTGACATGCGTACGAGTTGGTTTCATCACGCAGCTTCAAATACAGTGCCTTACTGTATATCCACAGCTATGCCATTTGAGGTCCACCGTGCATTTATTGTACATTTAGATTATTTTAAAATATGAAGGGCGGAGGAGAAGGGCATTTATAAACCTCGCTGTTTGTGGGACTTTAATTGGATGCTTTGCACTATTCAAAAGGTCAAGGAATGCCTCCTCTATCCACATTCTTCTCACGATTGAATGCCATGACCAACAAACAAGCTGCCCCTTTGTTGTAAGAATATGTTGATTAAAACATTGCATTTCTTTGTAGGGTTGACCCAGAGCAGACTGAAACTGAAGTGTGATGGTGTTAGAAGCAAAGATCCACATTGATCTATCAAGTGTCTGCAATCCGACATCAGGGATTTGCTCTCATATCTCCAGAGATCCTGCTACGGGGGACACCCTCAGATGCTGTTTGGCATTTCATGATGGGGCAGGTATTGTTTATTTATTTATTGGGCTACAGGACTACCCTTTACATGAGACTTATGTCACTTGACACCAAATCCACCTTCGATTGTTTTATGCTAAATCTAAGGCTGTATGTCTGCAAAATTCATGGAACTCTGTGTAAACTGAAAGCACACAATAAATGGCAGGTTTCTGCTGTAGATACAGTGAATCATCCTTTCAAAGTGCAAATATGTTTCAAGGGATTTACTGTGAAAGCATTCTCTCTCTCTCTCTCTCTCTCTCCCTCTCTCTCTTGTTCGGTAAGCCAACTTCTCACTTTCTTTAATTCTTCTTGTTTGTTTTCACAACTTTGCTTTTCCATAAGTATATACTTATGCCACAGGAAAGCTGCATATGATCACATCCCACGAATGCAATTATTAGTGTTATTTCTTACAGTGTGTAAATTGCTTTATGCAATAAAGGTTTCAATTTGGTGCTATCAAGCAATCTGGCACATGATTTGGTGCTAATTAGCATCTGCAATACTAGTCACAAGGGGGAAAAATAGCCATACTAGTATTGTCACTGAATATTTGCGGAATGTTTCCATTCCAAGTGAAACCCAATTGCCAAGTCAGATTTTAACATTGGAGGGTTCAGGCTCTGGGATTTATTCAGATCAGTTTAGATGCCAGAAGCCAGCATTTGAGCACACAGCACAAGTGGTGCAGAAATCTGGCGAGCTGGCCAGTGACCCTAATACCAGTGACACCAGTCCTCAAAGCACAGGCGGGAGCTTTGACGCTGTGCCATCCCTGGCCTCAGTGGGCATTCGGGCCCCCTCCATGGTACTGTGGAGACAGCTGGCACGAGTGGCCTGAAATCTACACTGCACCTGGGGTGACTGCGTTGGCACCATTGTCTGAAGCTGCCATTTCAAAGTAAGGTCTCTTAAATATTTAATGGTAAAAACTCATCATTACCATTTTAATGAGCTTTTAAGTTGGAAAAAAAAGTGTCTAGCATGCAGCATTGTTATAAGGTGAAGTATTGTGAGGCAGAAATGACCAGAGAGTAGCACTCTGTAGGCAATATTATGGCCCTTTGATGTAATCCCTAGCTTTATGCAGTTTCATACTTTGTGGTTAGTATCTTTAATTCAAATATCCAATGACAAAGAGATGAATAACATTTTAATAAATTACTTGAACATTTTTTAACATTATTTATTATTTCATTTTACCTTGAGCAACAGGGCTCAGAATGGTATTATCTGTGTCAAAAATTTGATTCTGTGCTGTCTGAAGATCAGGGTTAAGCAGCGTTCACCAAAGCCACTGCAACTGTAGATTCAAGTGTGACTGGACAAGCCTCAGGTTTCTCCATAGTTCACAAGGATAGTGAACTGTTGGGTTCACCCAATTATTCTGGATGCCAGATATCTGAGAATGGGCTGGCCAGAGGTTCAGAAGTGACCTTTTCCAACCATTTTTTGTGCCTCTGCTGTGTTGAACTGCTGAGCAACAGAACTCATCTTCTACAGTGACATCATAAATTCCATGACAAAACCACATTCCAAACGTCTTTTCCAGTTTGTCTCCTCTCCTGCCATGATGCTTAATGATGCACAGAGAATAGATTACGAGTGTTCTCATGGCCAAAATAGGTGCCTAGTAAATCCACACGTAAAAGTAATGCTTACAATTTACAATTAAGTCATTTGGAACATCCTCTAAGCCAAAGTGTCTTACAAGAAAGTGTATTTAACATAATAAGGAAGGAAATACTACAAAAGCTAGATAAGGTTACAATCAAATAAGGGTTATCGTCAAGGCGCATGCCTGCAAAATAAATGAATCGATAAATAAATACATTTATTTTCTCCAGAAACATTAATAGAGGTGTTGTGTGAAAAGAGGTTTTCAGAAGTTTGGAAAACTGCCAGTGAATCTGCCTTCCTGACTTACTGGGAAAGGTTGTTCCACCATCAGGAGGTGAGGACAGAAAAGAGCCGGCGTCGGACACCTGAAGAGAGGGGACCGCTAGCTGACGAGCGGCTGCTGAACGTAGAGGTCTACTTGTGCGACCATTTTCTGAAGATACAAAGAGCCAGTGACATTCATAGCTAGATATTCCAGGGTGAGCGATTTGATTTGAATGTGGGCAGCCACAGTAAGTCAACAAAGGTTGTAGAAAGCACTGTGGCTCTTATTCAATATTCATGAAGAGAATGCTGATTACATTTTTCTTTAGCTATATTTAATAGTCATTGCTTTCCCCAGAATTTTTTTAGGTAACTTGGTTCTGAAGAGGTTGGGAGAGATTTGCAAGGGGAAGTCATTGTCTTTTGGTTATTAATGGAAGCTCTGTTCTGAGTTTCAGCTCCAGTGCTTATCAAATTCAAGCTAATATTTCCTGTGATGAATGTATCATCCTTCTCTGAATCGGCCTCTTGTCGTCGATGGCAAATGTTACCAAACAAAATCCTCCCCTGGAACTGTGCTGAATTCCAAGTAGCAGACAGGTTGTGTCCATTTTTCTCAGCTCTGGAGCCACAGTAAGCAGATAAACAATCTCAGAAAACAGTGTGGCTCTTTTGAATGAAACTAAATTATAATTTGTATCTTGAGATTGTATCTACGGAAATCCGAGAGAGAGTGAGATTCCTTTTTATGCTTCACATATGGAACCTAGAAGTGTGTGTGTGTGTGTGTGTGTGTGTGAGAGAGAGAGAGAGAGAGGGAGAGAGAGAGATAGATTCCTTTTTATGCTTCACATATGGAGCCTAGAAGTGTGTGTGTGTGTGAGAGAGAGAGCGAGAAAGGGAGAGAGATTCCTTTTTATGCTTCATATATGGAGCCTAGAAGTGATAGCAATCCATGCAAAATGTTTCCTCCTCATGCATAGCGAAGTCATTTGATAGTGCCCTTCTGGAGGCGATGACTAGCATGCCGCATACCCCTGTGTATCAATTAAGGAAAAAAGGAAAATGTAGGGAACAATGCAGCCCTGGTATTTCATTACCTCTTAGCTGCTTATTCTGACGTAGTTATTCTGATTCACTCCCTGAATGTCTGATTTTGCCAATAAACATGCAGGAGTAATATCCTCCAGAAATATATCCATTCCTCCGTTTGTCCAAAAGTCCTGCAAATTTATTTTTAATTTTTTTAAATGACCTCGTTTTGCCCTTGAGCGGCACAGATGGCGGTGTGAATTTTGACCCAAAGTGCGCATGGCAACCAACTAGCACGTTAGCCCGTTGTGTGAAAATGGGTTTCACAGTTAAAACGGTACCGTGTCTTTTCTGTTTCAAGGGAAGTTTAAATACACCACACATTCTAACTGCCTTAGCTAGCTGATTCTACCATTCTAGTTTGAAGGAGGAAGCCCTTGGCATAAATATATCCACATGCTCATCCACTATATGAAGAGAGGCACGTACTTAAATAGTGTTCATTACAATTGTAAATTCCTGCCCCAAGGCTCTCAGCCCAGTGCTAGATTACACAAGGTCTATGTTCACGGACAGTGCTTGCCGTCTGATTGAGGGTCCAGTGCAGCTAATTAATTTCATTAGGAAGTGAAGTCATCTTCAAGCAGGATTTAATATTTCGAGCTTGATGTTGGTAATTCGTTTCCACATTTAATTAGCTTGGAGAAGAAAATGTTGCTCGGGCAAGAGGACTTTTTAATTATCAGCTTGGATAAATTTGAAAATGTTGATGCCTGGGGGTTGAGTTAATTAAAACCTGCATTATTTTAACTTTAATTAGCTCCCATCTTTGTTTTGCCTCGCCATATGGCCATGTCCTGTAGTCAAATTTAGTTAATTAAGCTAATTAAGCTAATCATTTTAATTACTCAAGACAATGTGATTGGATCGAGGAATGACTACAAGTTTATGGCCAAGTGCTTGTTTTTCATTAAGCTGAAGGGACAGAGTTATTTCTGATTGCGTCTGGCAAGCACCACTGAACAGTGCAGGGATGTGACAGCCTCCAAGATATTAAGGCTGGAGCCTAATTGCATTCCTTGATAAACACAAAATGTCACCAACACAACTCTTTTAAAGGGAAAAATAACTTAGCGCTCCATGTTCGTAGCACTCTTTGGGACCTCATACTGTTAAAGCTTTTAGCCATGCTTTAATGGAGTCTGGTAGAACAGTAGCGCAAGCTCGTTCGAGCAAAAGTGAGCTGGTTGTATGTATTTGTGGGCTAGTGGCATGCATTTTATCCTGTTAATGTATTATTGGAAATTTTTGTTTGTTGTCTGAGATCATATTGATATACTGATGCAAATATTAATACGTTCTTCAGATGAATTGGAATGCAGCAAGGTATATTTCAGAATGCTGCAATACAGTACACTGTGCTCCTTTTCCCAGTTTATATCTTTTTTTAAAGATCTCCTTAAATACCTTCAGGATGCAGAGGAGATATTTTGGTAGGTGTGAAGACAAGCGAATAATGATGGCTCGTTCAATAAGCTTTGCATTTTCTGATGCTGCACATGTATACTACATTTGCAAAGTACATTCACTTTGTTTTGCATCCACCTTTCATCTGAACTCTTAGAAGGAAAAAAATTCTATACCTTCCTGTCATCTGTTTTTATTGGTTTCTCCTTTGTTCAAGGTACATTCAGACATTCAGGAGCCATGAAACCCCATTAAATGTTTTTATCTTTTTTTTTCTGTGCCTCAGTTGTTTTCAGTGGGTCTGTAGGGTTCCCCTGCACACTTATGCCCCGAGTAGTCTTTAGTATCAGACGGTGTAAATTTTAGCTCCACTAGCACACACTCTCCTGATCTCAAGCCAAGCCCAACTTAGAGACAGAAGCTGAAGGAAAATCATTAAATAATACAGTCAGACTTCATGTCTGTTGTTCCCTCAATTTTAGTGGAAGAGCCCCCCTCACTTAGTTAATTTGATCCTTTTGTGTAGTCCTACTGCCCACTATCAAATGAAAGCAACTGGTCATTTTGGTTTTACAGTCCATAAATAACTCTGTTGCCATGGACATGGGCAGCGAGTTTGCAGCGTCTCATCTGATTAAGGGGCAGCGTTTCATATGTCCGTCAAAAGGAGGTGACTTTCGTTTCAGGTGACCTCGATGGTCGATCACATCATCCAGCAGCTCCGGCGCTGCCAACGCCTCAGTGTGGTCCCCTTAGCATTTTGATTTGTGTCCACTTAGGCCCTTTTTTTAAACGCAGTACATCCGGCCTCCCTTACAGGCAACATGGAGGCCGAGCACTGGGGAGCAGTCAGAGCCATAAAAGCTCTGGTGATGATTACGGTGATTATGAAAATCCTTAATAGCAGCTGACTGTGTCTTTGCAGGACCATGGCTCTGGGTCTTGTCGAATGTGCGAGTCATTGGGTTCGTATGACAGCCAATAATGGGCTAAGACAGATGCATTAGAGTAGCGCCCCCAGCAATGCCCTTGGACAGCTAAAAGTCAGCATGACAGTTAAATTAGTCATCTTGGCTTTTGCAGCCTTTGTGGTCGTTGCTGTATTTCCGGGTGATAATCCCACCCTATACTCCTGCAGCAGGCCCTTCGTGTCGACATCTTTGGCAATGTCTTGAAAAATGGTGATTAGCATCAGAACTGAAAACCCATTTCTTGGAATATAGCCCGATGGCCATAGAAGCGATGCGTCACTCGAATCTAGTGCCCCAGTGTCTTGACCTTATCCTCTTGCTCACCAGTATGTATTGTGACACTATGGTTTCTTAATTGGCCATGATAAATGAGTCAGAAGACCACCATGTGCTAGAATCAAATTGCGGTGCAAGATTAATTCGAAGCACCTCAAATAATTCAAAACAGTGCAACATGATGTAAAGCATCAGCGCGCATGCACAATGACACGTATAGAGAAGTTTTTCCCAAGAAAATGACCAGAGATATGATCCTGCTAACTGTTTTTTTTTTTTTTTTTTTTTTTTACAAAAGTAGTGTTTGTCAGACTCCTCCTTGTTATGCAGTGAGATTCATCCGGAACCGTGGGTCTGAGTTGCCGGTTTTCATATCCATGGGTGGCACTTTTATTGGGCCTGCCATGCTGCGCTGGTGTCCCTCCCTGTCCGTGTGAAATAATTCCTGACGCAAGCAGGGCCCATATAACCTGAGCCCTGCGCGGAACAGCTCAGCAGAGAGCCGCTTTAATAGATTTGGTGACAGGGGGGGTTGTGGCATCACCAGCCAGTTGGGAACAAGAGCAACATCTGCTTAAAGGCCATCTCCCCGTGCCCAGGCCGTGTCCTCCGGAGGACCCCAGGCCCCCTGCCTCAATTCCGGCTCCACAGTAATTCTCTTGCCCAAACCGCATTGCATGGCTAATTAAGGTGGGTGCACCGTTGTGGGGAAATTTATGCGTGTGTTAGTTTGACGGCATTGTTGGTGCCAATTGTTCATTCTGATGAAAGGTGTGCCATTGCCCTCTAATTTAGGTCTCTCATCCTGATCTGATGTTAACAAAAACCACAGAATTAACAATCAAGTACACAACATTGTTTAATTGACTGAGGAAGTAGAAATAAAGTCAGAAAAATTTTACATTTTCACAACATTTTCCATTTGTCAAGTCTAGTATGTTTTAAAGCTGGTTAAAACACTCCGTATCTGTTTCCACTTGGCACACAAAATTTACAGTCGATCCTAAAGTTGCAAAAGTTCACGCTAACAGAAACACGGTTAATGAGGACCGGTGCGGGACCACTCAATTATGAATGCCCTCTAATAAAACTTTGCTGAAATTATGGCCACGCAAAGTCATCAGTGCCTGCTGAGCAGAACCTGGACGGGGTCAAGTTTAGAGCCTAAATGGTCGTAAGGGGAAGGTTCAGATCTGGGCAAAATATGTGAAGGAGACAGAGTGGGGGGAAGGAGAGGCGATTCTAAGCAGATCACATTCCCTGCTCTGTAATTGCGCAGACTGTGTGGTCTAATGGAGTCACTTCAGCAGACAGCCAGCAACCCTGTTCTGATTTACTGTCTTTTAATGGTGGGAACCTCAGACACACACGCACACATATTTTTAGCACATTTTGAAAAATTCTCTTTTGTCTTTCCTTCATTTATTTGCCTTTTGGTATTGCCCAGTAAGCAAAGCCAGATATATAGTATTTTATAAAATGCATTTAGTAAGGCTGTTAAAGGCTTTTTCTACTGACTATCATAAATTGGTTTCCCCTGCTTTCTACTGTTCCATTAGATCTATTTATGAGTGAAATGTTGCAGCATGATCACACTGCACACATTCCTTGAGTGCTTGTTCTATTAAGACTTGCTCAGTAAAGGGTATTTTCAATTAACACACGGATGTAATTGGTATTCATTCAAAAGTCATTATCTTAATTTGAATGGAGTATGCTTGTTCGGCCTTGTAATGTGCTCAAGCCCAGCTGACACTGAAAGGAATCCGAATGAAAATTCCTTCCCTGCCTGCTGCCAGAATTTTCCTCCTTCAGTAAGACAAACGGTCTTTTTGATCACAAGGGCATTTTTCTGTCGTTTAATAGCACTGGGACCTTCTTTGTGACCTCTGCACTTGCACAGTTCATTTCACAGAAGCCCAGTACACTGCTCGACCATTGCGTTCAACGGGTTCTGAATAGCATCTACAGTATGAAACCGCACAGGGGTTTTTAAGGTCAGTCATAAGCTAGATTGAACCTGATATTAGCCACTTCATTACATGTCCTACTCACACTTGAGCAGTGTCAGTTGGTGCATTTAGTACAGAACAGGAATTTAATAAATTATAAAACAGGCTCTGTATAAATGCCAATATAAATAACCTTTAAAGTCCCCTTTCACATGTATTTAAAATTCTGTACTGAAATAATTTGTTTAATATGGGTTTTTTTCCCAAATAAAATTAAATAAAGTACTGAAAATGGCTTGGTAGCATCTCTATACCTTTACCATCATTGAGAATGCCAGAACCTATGAACATGCAAATTGGCAATTCCCCCATGGAGATGGTGTATAACGCATCACAAAATTAAGGCTACGACCACAATAGGGGTTCTTAGAGTTCTTATTAGCCATCGGAGGATTATCAAGATTTGAAAAAATGCCAGAATGCCGTTGTATGGTGGGCTGCACAAAAAACTAAGCCGGGAACCCAGATCTGAAGTTTTGTGTTCCCAGAGGGAAAAAAATTGGATTCAAACCATTAGACAATCAAGGCATGTCTATTGTTGTGGTATCGTTAGCTATTTTGTCACCAGTAAGTGCTAATAACTTTCCAAGAAGCTGTGTTGGAAATGGTCATTTGTATGTTTGTTTAATTTGTTTCTTTAGGATGTGATGTGACATATAGCTAGAAACATTATATAGCCAATCACATCACGGCCTAAAGAAACAATGTTAGCTATCTAGTTAACGTTATTATGATAACTATGCTTCTTTTAACTAAGTTAAATATGTCAAATATATACTGTTTACCAAAGTCGGAGAATGTATCTGAATGGTAAGTTTAGTTCTTAATTTGCATTTAGATATTGTTATATCTTAGAACTGGCAACTACTGTAGCTAGCTAGGTAGCAAGGTAGCATATAATTTATTTGCATCATCAGATGAGTGGTAATTTTATTTATTTTTCTTGCTAATTCCTATAAATGATTAATTGTATCTTCTAGAAAACGATTATGGGTATAACTAAGAAAGAAACTATAGAGATTCTGAACAGCAAAATTTGTAAAACCTCACAATAAACTATGACAGAAGATAAAGTTAAATTAGCTGAATTACAGTACTGTTACGCCCCTCCGCGTCAGGTGGGGGCGCTGGCCGTTTGGAGGCCTGTGTTTTTTTTGTTCTAAAGCATTTGCCAACTCTGCTTCTCTAATTCGCAGGGTTGTCTCATTTGAGTCACCTGAAGGGAGACTAGGAGAAAGGGGTTGTTCCTCAGATTTATCTTGTAGAATGTCACGATCAATCAAGGTGGCTTTCAAGATAATTTTAACGTTCTCTTTATACCGCTTGCTGGGAATTTCTATTAAATAATGCTCTGCGATTTTTAACAGCTGATCTTTTGTATACAGCTCGAGCAGTTTCACGGAAGGTTCCGCAATAAAATCCTCTATGACCGAAGCCATCGTTAACACTAAACGGACAAGGACAGAGACAATGTTCGGAGACCGAAAACGGCACGATAGTAGCTATAGCTACTCCACAAGGCGGTACAATAAAGGATATCAATATACAAAAATGCGTTTTTACTAAACACGAACTGTGATTACTTTACCGAAACCAGCCCCAAGCTCTCTCGTCCTAACGCCTGAGCAAAACCTCAAGGGATACTAACACGCACTAATTACAACAACTGAGGTCATTGGGGCATTACGGGCATTACTTTGACTGGTGTGGGCTGCCAGGCCTTCCCCCCAGGTCCTAACTACCTATAGCAACAGAAACCTAACTAAAAAACTAACCTAGTCTTCAGTGTATTCACCGGGCTCGAGGCGGCTTTTAAACGCAAAACCCTTGAACGCTAATGGAAGACCAATATGGATAGTCCCCCACAGCGAACCGGAGCGTACCCCCACCCAGAATTAACACCAAAAATAAAAAAGACAAAATAAAGTGACAAGCCCGAAGGACATGCCCGACGACTACACCTACCCGAGGGAAACTCAGCAGATCACTAACACACAGTCAACTCTACCGCCGCACTCCACAAACGCGAAAAACTTCCAAACTAACAAAACTGTGCCCCAGCGAGAGAAGCTAGAGAATACCTACCGGATCAGCAGATCCCGGACGAGCCCCCAATTATGTTACGGTTGCTCTCCACACCCGCAAACATAAGCGATGCCGACACCAAGGTTTCCCAATAATAACCAATACTTATTATTAGACACCATACGTAAGGACAAAATAACTATACAACATAAGGTGAAAATCCCGACACGGCCTTGGTCCAACGGCGAGGAGATAATCAAGCCCCCTCCCGACTCCAGGCTTCCTTTTATGGGCACCACCACAGGTGCTTCCAATTATCTGAAACAAAAAAAACACAGGCCTCCAAACGGCCAGCGCCCCCACCTGACGCGGAGGTATACAAACTGTAGTATACATAAGCCGCGTTTCCACCAAAAAAATTACCCGGAACTTTCAGTCCCAGGAACTACTTTACCAGGAACTAAAAGGTTCCTTCAGCCAATGGTTGTCTGCGTTTCCACCGGGGTCTAAAGTACCGCGAAGATTAGGCAAATTAGCCCACTGACGTTGTCGTCGGTCCATCTGTCATATGATTTCTTCTGTAATCCCATACTACCACCGAAGTAGCCTACATTATTTTCTAATAACCGGGACAGCCCGGAGGGGTTTATTCCACTTATATACAACGGGTTACCAACAATGACTATATATGGTTACTTTTGTATTTATTGATTTTCATATATCCTCTCAAACACATTCATTAACAGCAGAAAACATGCACACGTTGTAAACAATTTGCTGCTTTATTATTTTCTCGTCGTCAATTCCATATAGGCTAATCGCAAAATGACAAGAATAGAACGAAAACTCGGACTTGCGTGAAAATGTAAATTAGTAGTGGTACAGCCACCGTTTGCTTTCCTTCGAAGTTACTGCTAGCCGAGCAGCGAAGTGTGCCCTCCAGATGCGAACCATGCACCATAAATGAGTCCATAGTCTTCCTGGTCTTTTCGTGGAATTGAAAAATGGCAGTAAAATTGAGTAAAATTACGGCAGTCTGAAAAAGCTAAAGGGAAGATTACTAGAATTAACCTGTTATTTTACCCGGATAAAAAGTGCGGAAGGTGATTTCCAGTTTGCTTGTACTGTATCACCAATGTTAATTATGCAGAACTACCGCATACCTCACATAACTGTATCAAACGTTTTGAGTCAATTACAACGGGCTAACAAAGAAAATCCGGAAGAAAATATTCAGCAACCGAATTAATCCGTTTGAATGTTTTGGTAGCCTACGTAATATGCTGTCCCAGCACGAATGCTTAGCATTTTATAAAACGAATACTAAAGCAAGAAAAGAACAGAAGAGCACACGTTATAATTCCAAGACGTTGACAGGCTATAACCAAAAGTAGGCTACTGCGCCGCATAACATACAAGTTTGATTTGAAGTTATTATGAAAATAAATTGGTTTGCCGCTGCATATTTTCAAACATGGCGGGTAATGGCGGAAAATAAATACAACGCAAATGCTACGAGTACTCGACCAATCAGAAATGTTCAGCGCTGCAAGCTCCACCCAAAAGGTTCCTGTACTTTCGGAAAGTACTACCCCCCGAGCAGGAACGTTTTGGGGGGTAAAACAAAGCCCCCAGAACTAAATTTAGACCCTAGTTCCTGCGGTGGAAACGCACTGAGTTCCTCAAAAGGTTCCTAGTTCCGGGGTATAGTTCCTGCGGTGGAAACGCGGCTTTAGAAAGCTTTGCAAGTGAAGAACTCCATCACCTGCCTTCAATCCAAAAGCAACATAAATCTCTTATGTGCAAAAACAATGTTTTGTAAAATTTTCAAATTGAATAACTATCCAAGTAAAGTTTGAAGAACAGGATCGAGTCACTTGATTGCAAGGAATTATCTTTGATGTTCATATTGTTATGTCATTGCCTATATGCAAGAATGCTCTCCAGTCTGTAGAACCTGTTCTACTTCTGATTGTTGTGGTTAGATGACGGAGCCAGAGTCAGTTTGTGGGTGGTGGATGCTATTTGGCAATGATTCATTTGGTACATTTGCATGATTTTGCATCTGATAGCCCCAGGTTCTTAGGAACCAAGAAAAACCTCAGCAATTCTACATTTCTATCCATTTTAAATGTGCATTCCTTTTCTCCTTGTGTAACATGTGTAATGTATTGATGTAACCAGGAAGGTTGTGTGTTTTGTGTTGTATATGTATTTCATTGGTGCAAATCATTTTCAATCAAGCCAACACTGTACAGCCATCTAGAAAACTAAATAACAAGCGTGTTTGCATATAAATGACCAAAAATGTATTTGTTTTATGTACATCATCACTATTAATTATGTTTGTACATTTCTAATACATTCATTCCAATTCGATTACATTTTCCCCCTCTTAATGTACACACTGTCTTTTCTTTTGAGCTTCTGTTTACTAGTATTACGTGTGAATGTGTGCCAAGTATTTCCTGTTTAAGGGAGTTACCAAAACATATTTCAGTAGTGCCAGAGATGCTGGTTGGGTATATTTGCTGCACGAACTTGACAGAACTCCAGGGCACCACATCCACCCGTAACCTGGCACACCTCCGTCAAAACTCTTGGACCCCTAGCATTGATTTGTTACCTTCTTAACATTATAAAGTGAAGAGAAAAATAATACTCATTTCCTATAGTGTTGGGTGAGTCGGGTACATACGGTAAGATATGACTCCATTGCTTGAGTTTTTCCTTTCTTTTTTACTTTTGCTTTTCCCAGGCTTTTTATCCACTAGCATTTTCATTCCATGTTCTTGGATTCTCAACAGGGTTTGCCGTGTGTCCCACAGAGCTTTCAGCACTTAGAAACACACACTAGCCCAGCACTTAACAGAATGTACTGGCTGGCCTTGGCTCCGCACAGCTTGCTAAATGCATTATCATTGTTGGCACAGTCTTCACTAAAATGGTTACAAAGGACGGGAGCACAAAAATCCTTTTCATGAGTCTAACAAGAGACAGAGGTAGTCCGTCCCTTGATGAACATGGAGTGTTTACAGTTTGCACGATCAATGGGGTCTTTTGTGGTCAATACAAAGTAGGAGTAGAGGAACGATGGCTGCTCGGAAATAGACCACTGGAGCAATTGCAGAAAGGGGCAGAATTTCCAAAGCAAAGTGTGAAGAGGTGAAGAGAGAACATTGATTTGATTACGTTTTAAATGGTTGACCTTTGAAGGCCTTCTATGTCAAATACCTCTTACTGTACAGTTTCATGGCAGTTGTACCTTGTTCCTGTCTATTGATTTTAAGATGGCAAATGTAATAAATAAACTCTTGAGTTGGTCTTTTTTTATTTATTTTTTTATTTTAAAAGGCATACTATGCAGGATTTTTAACATAAAAATATAAAATAACGATGCTAAGGCATATCTATGATGAACTCACAATCTCTGTCTTTCACCAAATTTGTGTGCCTTTGCCTCGATTTGTTGTTCTAAAATGTGTTTGGGACGTTTCTGGGTGTGGTGCTCTTGTCTGTGTGGGGAGGGGTGGGTGTGGCCTACAGAGTCTGTGGTTCGGGATCAGATTTCTATGGAGTGTTCGTTGCTGTAGCTAGCTAGCCTCTCTAATGGCGTAGATACAGCAAGTCTAAATTTAGGTGACAGATTTTGCCCTGATAGCAGGAATGAGCTGTGCGAGCAAGTTGGAGGCACACCAGAGATCATTTGGTTGGGGTCCAAGGTAGACTGAGCCAGGCCTGCATTCATGTTCAGTATTCACATTGGATTTTTAATGAATGAATTAAAAACAAATTATCTTTGTTTTACAGGAATAAGAATACTCTGTATTGTACCAAATTATAGCTTTTTGTGACTTTTGATGTGGTTAACCGACATTGAATAATTTCTTCTCAGTTTCGCAATGAAAAAGTTCTCACTTTGTCATGAAATAAATGGTGGTACAAGTTAAAAAGGTGAGCAATGGGTTGGTTCTCTATGCCGTTTTCCATTTGCAGTTCACAGGACACACCCAAAAATACACCTTTAACTAAAAACAGGAGAGCTATAGACCCGGTGCATTAGTGTTCTCAGTGCATAATGGACCCAAATGTATTACCTTACACTTCAGGGAAAACAAGACTGCCCTTAATTGCCTGCCTAATATTTGCATGTCTCTTACAATGTCACCGAATACCCTGCTAAGTAGCTGGGCTCCATGGCGAAGGCATCATTTTAAGTTGTTAGCAGACGTCTCAGAAGAGTATTGGACAAGAACCCTTAGTAATCAGATTTCCCTGCATTTCGTATGCATGTAACGTTCTAAAACTGGGTGTTATTCCTACAGCCAAACTGCTGTAGAAATGCTATATACTAGCAAGTTATGAATACCAATGGTATGCAATCAGGCCTCTGAATTCCAACCAAAACTTTTCTCTCAACATTTTGTGCTTAATATATTGTGAGAATGTGAATATTTTCACATTTTCACCATTTGAAACTATGCCTTTTGAACTGACTCTGCTGACACAGTGACATCAGAGAAGTATGTTTGAAATGGAAATGGGTACCAGTTTGAAAGTTCCATGGTTCTGTACCTTATGGTACAGTATGGCTTATTTTTTTTTTTAATGTGAAAAATTGGCAACCACTTTATATGTTGCTAAAACACATATGATTTATATAATAATCAAACACATTACAGTAGTGTGGTGCTTGGTCTCGCTAAGTAGGCGGCCCATCAGAACTTATCCATGTCCTCATTACAGTTTCTTAAAATGGCTCGTGTGTGTAAAGTGCTTTCCCTACGGCAGACGTGCAACATTACAGTACGTATGATCTATTATTGTGCATACATCCGATCCATTAGTCTTGTTTCCATTTAACACTTCAAAGGAAGGACTGTAGCTCTTGCATGCAGACTGCAGTCACTTGCTCGGTGTCTATAATCTTATAAGTTTAAAACTAAAGGAGTGCCCCCTGAGCTTGCTGCTAAATTAGTTAAGATTAACAGATGGCATTACAATAGCTAATTAGGATCATATTCACAAGGAAAAAAGTTGCAAATTGCCTTGCCAAATAGGTCTGAAGAAGGCAGGCAGTAGCTGCCAATGCACTGAAAGCGAACGTTGAACAGCTGAATGCAAGTGCCTACACGTTTTTGAGCAGTTAAAAAAAAATTAAGGTTGAAAATCTGCCGAGAATTTTGTTGACACCAGATGTCGATACCTTTTGGTTGTAATTATCACACTATTTATGACCATTAGAGAGGTTAGGGTGGTCTAAATGTTAAGCTAAAAGTACAGTAATTTCAATGCTGTCAGTGTATACAGCTTCTATTTGTGGTTGTAAACAGACTAGCTGACATTTTGTACTATACCTTATAATACAAATATAGTATACTTATCCTGCACAGTGATGGAGAATCTCCCAAATGCATTCATTTGTACAGTACATCATTATTGTAATCATTAATGTTACTAGATCTTTGGGCAGTGCCTCAGTTATCTATCAGTATGGACGTAAGCTGTCATTTCCTCTTATACCAACTGTTTGTTCATTATGTGCGAAAGTACAACATTTGTAGCAAGCTAATGAGTGACCAATAAATGCAGGTTTGACTCTGAACCTTGATTTCGAATCATTAGCCAACTGTGTTGTTGAAAAAGCAGTTTCTTTCTTGGACGAACACGAGACCTGGTAAATCATTAATGCACAGTATGGATTCCAGTCTTCTCAAATAGGTTTCCAATTCAATAGCAAACAGTGAACCTGTGGCTTGGGGCAGAGTGTGTTCCTTTTCATTTGAAACAGGGAAATGTCCTGTTTTTCGCCCATATATGTATTAGACAGGTTCATTTATAGGGCACAGGAGATATTTCACCAAAAACTTTAGGATTACTTTTCAATGCTCCTGCTGTACAGCATGCCCTGTACCTTTAACTGTCATGTGAGACATATTTTTGGTAATTTCGCTAGTACAGATTTTCCAAATTATTCGGGATGTCCCAGGAAGGTGTTAAGCTAGATGCACTAACACACATAATAATATCCTTTGCACAGCAGATGTTTCATGTCTCCAAACAGACACTCTCCCTGAGTTCCATCCTCCCAGGTGTATTGTAAACGGCGGATGTAAATCAGGGAGGAGAATGGAGAACATCTCTAAACCAGGCTTTCTCACTGCACAAGGTCCCCTCCTCATTCTCAACCTGACTCTTCTCTCATCACTGATTTCACATGATTATGTTTGTACATGGAAACTTCATATCCATTGGCAAATTACAAATATAAAGATCATTTATTTCACATAAGTGATGCTTTTGGGGAAATTGAGAATTGTTTCTGGAGAAATTGTGTAATTGATTCTTTCACCTTTGAAATAGGTTGTATTTTCTGTATTATCATTTTTGAAAGTATATTAGGGCTTGATCTAAATCCGTGGACTTGTGGTAAACATTTATAAATGGCATACTACTTCTGTAAAAATGACATTTGTACTACTTATGGCATAACAATGTACTCGCACAATTTTACTTGTGATTTGAAAACATAGGTACAGCAACACTACAGCTTTAGCCATACGTGTATATATTCTCAAAGGTAATACAAAGACAACACGGAATAAAATGAATAAAAAGACAACAACAAAAAAAAAAACACAAGTAGCCTTTTTAAAATCACCTTTGTCTGCACTGGATTCTAATGCCAATTTGTTTTGCAAATAGCTCATCCACTTGCCCCAAATAGTCACGTCTCTCCTTCTTCCTGCAGTAATTAAACCTTCAAAAGGCATTTCCTCCATTAGAACACAATATTAGACAGATGAATAGCATTTGTTGGGGGAAAAAAATGCCTCTTTATGTTTACCAAGTTTCAATTACGTATCCATTATTAGCATTAATCACTGGGCATGAAGGTTCATCATCATTCACACATCTGCTCTACCCCTGAAAGCTTAACGGATGCTTTCAGAAATGGACTGAATACTGGCGATGTTTTAGCGTTGATAAAAGGTAGCATCAGTAATGAAGCGTTTCCTGAGTAGAAATGCTTAGACACCAGACCGCCTTTGAAGTTATGATTACAGTGTACTTAAGACAGTTTCCTCTCTTATCCACAAACAGGAAATGGAGTACTTTCATGCAAAGGCTGAGCGTTTAGAAATTTAATCAAGGATAGCCACAGAAAAAAAAATAAAGGAGACAGTATTAAATTCAAAAAGACAACACATCTTGGTTGACATATGCACATGCTGTACACGTACTGCGGCATACAAACGTTCTGGATCGAGACGTGTTGAGGGGGAAAAAAAGCATAACGCACTTTCACAGGAAATCTGAAAGGCTGAAACTAAAGCAGAAGTTGAATTTCATTATAAGTATCAATGGCACTAGAAAAAATGTAGACCATCTGTGCATTAAAAGGAAACAAGAAGGGTTGATTTTCTCTTTTGAAATTTTATTAATTAAATACACAATAATTGAGCAAATGTCTCTGAAAATATCACAAATAGATTTATTTTTCATTCAGCATTTATAGGTTGGTGAAAATCTCTACATTATCGGCCGAAAGCGACAGATCTTTTCATTTTGTTTATTAGCCCAGGATCAGGCTGGGAGTTTTTGGGGGTGTTTGTGTGTGTTGGGGTGGATTAGGGGTGGGGGGTGGGGGTGGGACAGGCTTGGATCACTGGAAGGAAGTCAGGGGTGCAGGGTGCCTGGACAGGAGTGTAGCCACATTGGGACAAAAACCACTTTACATGCATACATACATGGTATTTTTACAGGTACACAAAGTATTTATGATTCAATTTCCACAAATTCCCCAGGTTCTGAAATCAAACAAATTCCCTTTACAGCACTAAAAATATAGAAAAAGGAAATATCAGGATGTAAAGAAAAGATGTGCGTGTGTGTGTGGGGGAGGGGCTGGGAGCTTGAGAAGGGGGGGGGGGGGAAATCTGCAGGTCAGCGCCCCCCATTAAGAGTTAATGGCGGTATGATGCAGATTGAAAAGCTGCACTTAATTAGCGTCATTTGTCATTTTTCATTCTCTCTTTCCCAGGTTAGGCTCCCTCTTTCTTTCTTTCTCTCCACTTCTCCTTTTTTTCCCTCTCCTGTTTGCCGAACGGTCGTCCATTAGTCCAGGTTCACAGAGTCCTCAATCTCCCGCCTCCATCACGCCGGCGCGGGGCGTCCGTCCGTACAGGAGCTCCAGCAAAAGGGAATTTTGGGTATTGGGGGAGGGGGGGGAGGGGGGTGGGATTTTGGCAGGAGTGCAGAGACTTGCGGGGGGACGATGGGAGAGGGCAGAAGCGAAGGCACGCATCCTGTCCCTCTAACACACCTGCAAAAGACAGACAAGAGCATCCAGAAGACATTATTCCAACAAGCACTCCCTTCCAACTCCCCATACTCATTTCAGCTTTTCCTTCATTTGGAAGAAAGGCTAAATCTCTGTGTCATGCTTCTGATATAATTGGAAATTTACATGGTCTGACATGCAAAGACAAACAAACAAAAATAGTTTGCCCTAATCGAAGACAAGCCAAATGTTACATCACAACCAGCCTGAACTCTCCAAAGTTACTGCACCTCCATTTTTTTTTGGTTTTAATGAAGCCAGGATGATGACATCATCCATTGCCAGCTACATTCAAGCCTCGCTTTATCTATTGATCAGCAGGGTTGTGGAAGCCATCTGGTGTCTATCTCCTTTGTATGGTCTTTGGTGTACATTTATAAAGACAGCATTTTTTCAGCAATTTCAAAAACACTGTGACACAAACCCCCTTGGGGTGTTTCATTTCTGTGAAGTAGAGAGACAGCACAGAACAAAGACTATTTCCTTTGTTTCAGAACTGTTTTTTTCCCCCTCTAACATTTCTCACCAACTTGTTTTCCCCTCGTTTGCCTTGTTTTTTTAGTTTCCAGGGGAAGTTAGCTTTCCCAATTTCATCAAATGAGTTAAGAAGGCATGGGTCTACTAGTGATTGCGATTCCAATTTTCAGGCTAATTAAAGTGACTGAGGCAGAGGGGCCCAATTCCCTCGGGTTGGGGTTCAATGAGAGAAAGGTAATTTGTCTGTCCCGAACAAAGGGCAGGCCCACTTAATGACATGTCCTGCGACACACACACACACACAAGCAACACCAATTATGTCACTGCAAAACTGCACATAGTACAAACGCCATCGAATAGGGAAGCGTATGCATGCGTATGGGACAGCTCCATTTCCCCCCATTGTTACTTTGGTATCTGATCTTATGAATTATAAGGTGCCACTCAGAAAGGCAAGTGGAATTGCCGGAATGAGTGAAAGGGCAAATTGATAACTGCCATCCAATCTAATGAAGGAGAAAGGCCAACACCTATTCACCATTTAAACAATGGAGCCTAATGCAGTGAGCTTAGGAGCGTTATTATTGTCTGAACTCCGAGGAACATCCACGAGCCATAAAAACATGCCATTTCAGCACAGGAAGGTGGCCGTTTGTTTTTGAAAGCGTTCTTCTCCATAATTAAAGCGCTGCACCCAATATTCCAATTGCATTTTAGCATCAATAATTCAGCTGTTTTCACTACAATAGATGTTGGCGCATAAATAAGCAATGAGACCTCATATTTACCACACCGACCGTAGTTGGAGAGAAGCAAAGGCTTAAACAGACATTTCAAATTAAGATGGATAATGCATAGGCTTTCAATTTAAATGCTGCGCACTCTTAGCCCCAACACTGGAAACTGTCTGAGGTCGAGCAAAGCTTCTAACGCTAGGAGAGGCTTAATGGAGTTCTCCTCCTCAAGGCCTTGTAGTCTGCTCAAGAAATGCGCCACGGGGCACATTTAGTCACCATTAGACTGCACAGACGTCTTCTGTTCCTCCCCATCTCCAGCATTCTTTCATGGCAGCTTGCCTCCATAATCAACAAAGAAAAACATACCCGGCCCTCCATTTTGCGAGTGGACCGAATTACGCTTTTAATTTGCCCCTTTCAATCCGTCCCTTAGCTAAAGAGCGTCGAAAGACCAGATCAATAAATGCTATCTCCGTCTGCTTCTTGGGGAAAAAAAAGAAAAGGGAAAGGGAAAAAAAAAGACATACACCCGGCTAAAAACTTCCAGCTCTCTCAATTCCTTCTTTGTTTATTTTAGATAGGCCAGGTGCCACGAACTCCAGTCTAGCACAGCTGGAGGTGTTCCTGAGCTAAACACCATTACGTATGGTCACAGTCCCAGATGCCGCCGATATTAATAAAGTTCCCATTGTGAGTCCATAAAAATGGCTGAGTGATTGCGCACACATTTTGTTGCTCTGCAAAAAGTCAGCCCCCGTGTCAGGTCGCCTCGCTTAATGATGAAAAAGTCAAGAGCGCAATCAAGACTGATGGAAAAATCCATCACCCATCCGAAATTAAAATTCATCTTTGGTCAATAAGATTTAATATCCCCACAGGAAAGAGTAAATGAATCAATGCCATCAATACATAATCAGCGTGAAATATGATGCAAATAAGTGGGGGATGGTGAGCATTTATTTCCGAACCCATCCAGACTTGCCTTAGCAGTGTTCTCATTTTCGGCGGTTGACAGTAATTGTAACAAATTAGCTTCTGCCGATATCAAATCACGCTTGTCCTCCTGTCAGGGGCCAAAATATGCTGTAACTTTCCTGGAACATGTCGAAGCTCTTACGGATGAACACACTTTCAAACTGCGGAATTCAGACTTGACAAGTTAAGTTCTTTTCCATTATGCTGATTTCACACTGCATTCACAACTCTTTAAGAGCAACAGACACTTCCCCCAATATGTGTTTCACAGTTGAGAATATCCTTTCAAAGGAAAAATTCAGGTGAAAAAATTTAACAGCCAATTTTGAATCCAACAGAAATACTGTGCAGTTTTTAAGGAAAATTAAAGTACAGAGAGGACTTGGCAGACTTGGAATCTTCCAACTGCTAATGATGAGCAGGGGGAGCAACAGAGTACACTTCCCTTCTGAAAATGCATGAGCTCCCATTTATTCTAGACATACCTCCCTCCCCTCTCCCCCGTTTGTACATGGAAGAGAACGCTTACGAGCCTTACCTTCTGGTCTGGCATTAGCGGGTTCGTCTGGAGAGAATTCAAATGGCCGTTGATGAGGGCCGTGGGTCTGTCGTGTTCGCAGAACAGGCTGCCGTTGATGTAGTGGAACCGGTCGCCGGGGACCAGGCGGTTCCGGCAGGTGGAACACGTGAAACACTGAGGGGCGGGAGAGCGGACACGGGTCACGGCCGCCCTCGTTATCACCCCGCCCAGGGTCCTTCGCCCGGGCGCGGACGCACAACCCTCGCTACAAACAAGCGGGCCGAACTCCGGCCTGCTGGTGTTTGCCGAGGGTCGATCGCGACACACCCCGGCTGTGCGGCTACGCGATAGCTGTGTTTGTAAAGGGGTAGCCTAGCTTTACACCCACACTAGCTTTATTCACATCACAGACTGCAACTGAATGTAAACATTCACCCGCTCTCAAAACAAATGACGATACTGGCATGATGGCGCTTTTTACTCTGGTGCAAGCTCTTACCAAAACTCAATTTATAATGTGTTCTTAAAAAAGACAGCTATCTGGACACGTACTCCATATTTATTCTTACTTTTGGATTCTTATGCTATAAACCTTGTTTAAGCTCCTGAAGCCAGAATTTAAGTGCAGTTGATACTGGTACATAGAACATAGACTTGGCATGTCTTCATATGTTCGTTTCAGTCCAATCGTATTCCAAATTTTAAACACTACGGCAATTGTCAGCTCTTACTTTTAAAAGTTTCAGTGGAACAGGGCACAGACATGCAAAGATGACCTCAGTTTTGCGTTATTTTTGTATTTACCTTGAGATGGTACACATTGCCCTGTGCCCGCATGACCAGTTCACTGGCTGGGATGGACTGCCCACACGCACTGCACGCTCCACTGTTGCCAAATAACCTAGAATTGAAAGCAGGAGAACAGTCACATATGACCGTGATGGATGCTCTGGACATTGTTAACATATGACAAGCTGAGCTAACGCATTTAAAATAACTCTTCCACTCTGATATAATGAGAAGGTTTGTGTTTATTCATCTTGACACAACAAGAACTGTGATTTGATCTATGTAGACTCGAAGCTTCTCTGTATGGGCTCTCTTTAAAAAAAATAGCTTCAATCCGTCATCTAGAACAACAATGTAAATCGTGTTTAGTTATAGGGATAACTGAGGGAATGATTCAGTTACATATTCACTGACATATATTTCACACACGTATTGATATGCTTTTCTGACATCTGTGTGCATGTGTACACACACAGCCTTCTGACATTTCAATGACGAGCGCTTACAAATAGCCTTTTCTCAAATCGGTTCAATCTTACGCCTATGGAAATTGCAGTGACTCTCAGAATGAGCACAACTCTGAAATGTTTCATATTGGAAAATAAAATTATGGTAATAAGAGAAAGCAAATCAAAAAGTTGTAGCCCCAAGCTTCAGCAGTGAAATTAAGTATTGACTTTAGCGTATATTTTGCATTCTAATAATAACCCCGTAACACAAGCAATCAGAGAACGAAGGGGATTTGATTGTACATCTAAGGGAGGCGCCGTGCTTCTTGCCACGAGAAACTCCCGCAAAAAAACCTCTGACAGAGGTGTGTTTCCATTAGCGAGGCTTCGCTATCCGGGTTGATATATATAACGTGCATGGGTTAACCTTTTCAATCATGGTGTCAACACTTTAGATTTGCTCCTGCTCATCTCTTTCATCCTAACCTCTCTCTCCCTCCCTCTCTCTCTCCCTCCCTCCCTCTCTCTTCCCTCTCTCTCTCTCTCTCCCTCCCTCCCTCCCTCTCCTCTCTCTCTCTCCGTCTCTCTCTCTCCCTGTCTCCCCTCCCTCCCTTGATAATGAAATGCTTGCTCTAACTTCCCTCTATCTGCTTCTGGAGTCCACAATTTAGATTACTTCATCTTGGCCAGCAACAAACTGAATGAAATTTCGATTTGAGCAGAAAGTAATTTACTGGGATCTGGCCCCATTTGTCATCGTATCTCACTGGGTGTTTGCTCCATCACCGCAGTTTTCCTGTGCAATCAAATAAGACCACAGCATCTGACATGCTTGGGGGAGAGAGGGAGCGGGAGGAGGGGGGGGGGTAGGCAGGGGAGCCCGGGTATAGTGTTACCCTGCGCGCATTTAAACGAGGATTTTGCTTTAATGAACACATAAAAGTGCATCTGCTTTTAATATAACGCGCCACGTACGGGAGGCAAAAAAAAAAAAAAAACAAAGAAAAAAAAAAAACAATCAGCCACAGGAAAATAGCATGTGAACACGCGCGTTTCGATGGAAATGAGCGGAGCGAGCGAACCGCACACGACGCGCCAAACATCCCGCAAAGGCTGAGGCGGCCTCTTCCCTTTTTTTTACGCCATCGTTACGATTGGATGGAGGACACTTGACACCAGCCAGGCACTAATTTGCTGTCGCCGTGCTACTGAAAAACGCCCGCGAGTTGTTATTAAACGTATCGACGAGAGCGCCAGAGAGTGCGGCAAGACTGCCCCCACAATGCCTTTCAATGGGAAGCGAGAAGCAAATGTTAGCCCCACCATCGATTCAGAGAGTTCAATCAAAAGTCCATTTCCAAAGTAATTAGTTTCAGATCTGTGACACATCAACACTTGGTAGCAAAATTGGAAAAACCGGAGCAGAACAAACAGACAAGAGATGTTATTTGGGAGATACACATCAGTGGGAAAGGCTGGTTCTATAGCCTTTAGAAGTCAGTTTTATTTATTATTATTAAATATTATTATTATATTTTCAATATGTGCTCATAGGTCATTCATTTCAGTGCATATGGTTATTATGAAATGTGACATAATTTAGGTATACCTCATTTTTGATCAGTGATTCTTTAAAGGCACTACTCTTACATGTACATATCTACAGAGGTATAGCATATTTATTTGATTGGGCACTGCTCGTAACGTCACGCCTGTTTAATCTAGAAGTCTGCAGGATTCAGCCGTTCTATTAGGTCACATGCCAACCAAATTAGTTTGTGTGTTCACACTAATGTGTCCCTCTCCTGAACTCCTGTGCTGGGGAAAGATAGCCCAGGTCAGGATAATTAAGGCCAGGGGACTCTAATTGAGATGACATAATTGGTTTCGGTTTCTGTGCTTGGAATTGGTGATTCCGAGGGGTCATTTGCAGTTCAGCCATATGAATGTACAATCAATAACAAACACAATGTAGTACTTTTCAAACATTGTGATTTGTTGCATGTATAGTTTACTAAAAAAAATTATCATGAATGAATTCAATTCAATTCCAAGATGCTCTAAGTGTAAGAACACAATTTCCATGCATATGTATTTGATAGCGATGTAGAATGTGCAAAGTATATCCATGTAATATAAGCACTTGCCAACTATGGGGGGGGGGACTTCTTGCCAATACAGACATTTTCTCTTTCTTGACAGCTTTAATAGGATATGAACCTAATTCAAAATTAATGCCAGAAACGCAGCACGCCAAAGATGCAACACAAACATCAGCCAGTATGCATTAAAAGCAGAGGGAGATATTGATACTCAGGAGCTTTGCATAATGGCATGTGCTGCATTAGAGAAAGATGGTGGGGGTGGGGCACAGAGGGGGGAAAAAAATCTACCAAATTAAGCTTGCTTAATTCAGAGAAACAGATCTGGCCCCGAGTGGATTGGAGGCCTTGAATTAATTCTGTTATGACAAATCAAGATAAACGTTTCCCCTAAATTGCATGCGATTTAATTAATTTTTGAGATCCTGGTTTTTCCCAGCTAATAGTTCACATGCTCCTGAGCTGTCAAAGTGCTTGAGTGGGCAGACTTCGAAGTGATATTAAATAACCAACTATTAGATTTACCTCGCACATTCTATTGGAAAAGTGCCATTTAATTACCTAGCCTATTCAATTAAAGGGACAGCATTCACAGGATCTTGCATCCGCATGATTGCTAGCTAAATTAATTCCCTTGCAAGGTTCGTCTTACACCCTTAAAAATAAACTGGCTTACGACAGCATTACATAAATCAACACTAAATAGGCCTGACTAAGTTTAATGATAAAAAAACTGACATCTCTGACGCACGGTATTTGGATATATTAAGGCCAGCGTAAGAGATCAGATGGCACATGAGAATGCTTTGCGCTGTGACACAGGGCTAAAACAGTTACGTTCTGAGCAGCTAATGCGATACTCTAAACCAGTGGCTTTCTGTGGGATGGACAGTATCATCTTAGGACATTTTTCATTAGGGGTGATGCAGGCGATGCATTTCCTTATTGCATCCGATCAATCCGCGAGCGCTCTGCATTTGCAGATTAATAAACGTGGGTAAGCATTACTATATTATTTACACCACTGTGGCAAATTCATAATCCATTACAAAAATGAGGCTGTGCCTTTAAAGCCCGCAGGCAACTTGCCCTCATAATAATCCCCTCCTCTCTCTCTCTCTCTCTTTCTCTCTCTCTCTCTCTCTCAAAAGCCAATTTTCTTAATTAAATGTTTTGTTTGCGATGCGGCTCTCATTCATTTTGGACACGTCATTCTGAACAGATCCAAGCCGGGGACCAGATCTCATTAGATAAAACCCATCAGGACTAACAGAAAATGGAGAAGGCACTAATTAAAGCTTTTAATTGTGTAGACTCACTGTCAGCCTTTTTTTCCCTCTTCTTCTTCTTCTTCTTCTCCCTTTTTTTAAAAAAACCTCTGCTCGCATCACGCGCCCGCGACTGTTGTTTAAGCTCCGCTCCTCCGCCCGCCCCCCCTCTCATTACCGGCGGAAAGGTGCGCCCGCCGCTTTCTCCGGGTTTTTAATGAGGCTGCAGACCCATTACAGGCGGAGCGCCCCGTCGCCTGACGGGCCTCTCGCCGGGCCTCTCCAAATTTTGACTCCTTCCAGGCAGGTCGTTTCATATCCCGCGCCAGCCAGGACTGCTGACTCGGCGCAATCCCGCCAAACTCGCGAGCGCTGCTGTGTTTTTAATTGGCGCTCGTCTCGGCTAACTCGAAAAGTGCCCGCGCATACACACCGCTAGACGCGCTGAAAACGAATCTGTGATGTGCTGGTTGTTTATGAGATTAGGTTCATTTAGCCTACTATATTTAGTATAAGGCACGACTTGCTATAGTCAGTATAAGACAGCAGTTTGGCCTAAGGAAGCCATGCTATTTTGTTGTATGCCTGCTGTGCCCAGCAATCCCCGGGGGTTACTTCCATTCACTTCTAGGCTTTGTTCCAAAATGCTATGATTAATTTCAAACTCAGATTACATCAGTATGCTAATTTGCAACTGAAGTATTGGGCTTTTTCACAGAACAGCCTTAGGTGCTTTTCAATGGACATCACACCTGCCAACATGTGATGCGCCTCTGTTAAATCCCCAACTGAGGCACTCCGACTTGAGGAAACCAAACAAGGAAGAGAAATGTGACTGAAATAATGTGTTCTTAATTATTACTGCAAAACAATTTCGGGGAGCACTTTTGTGTGCTGTTTTTCCTCACTTAGTGAAATTAATTTTCTTAAAGTTGCTTTCCTTTTTTTCCCCAGTCCCACGTGCTTTTGTTTCCACTTAGCTGATTGAAATTGCACTCCAGCAGAAGATGATATCAAAATAACAAAATGCTCTCTAACTTCATCGTTTTACACTAATGAGGTCAGAAATATGTGTGGCTCTCCACATATATTAGAGGCGCTCTTATCCGCTTTCCTGTCAACACTTGCATAGGAGAATAATAAACACAAAATAAACAGAAACATTTGTTATTTCATATTTTCTACTGCGGAGTCATGATCTGTTGAAACATTTTAAAATCAGGGTATTCAACCTTCTCAAGTATCTTCTCGAGTGTTCAAGCCTTTCTTCTAATGAAACCCACAAAGCCACACTATGCGCAGTTAAAAAGGCTATTCATATCCAACCATTTTTTCCCCAAGTTTCTCAGACATCTAAGTTGTTGTTTTTTCAGGTTATATTTTGGCTTCAGAGAGAGCTTGTACTATAAAATGATGCATGGCTGGCAAAGATTAGAGGACTCTTTCATCTCGTGTCCTGACAACTTGGCCTTTAAAACATTGATCCAGGAAGGAGCCTATGCTGATGTCTTAATGGGATGATTTGAGAGTCTGGCCAATCAGTCGTTCATGAAGTGGTCAACCCATCCACATCTTACTAGTGCCTCATAAACTTTACGCCGTATCTAAAAAGGGCATCTCGTTCATTATAACAGAAGACACACAAGAAGCCTTCACAATTCTGATCTGCAGCTTTTCATTTATAATGGAAAGCACCCCTGATCTGAAAGGCCTTTGATACATCAAAATGCCCTTCCATAAAAGGAGACCATGTGTGTGCTAAAATCAGCCGGTACCTCTGAGCTACTCCACACTGAAGTGATGATGTACCCTCTGTTTTCTTTTCAATTTAACTTGAGGGGTGTTTGTAAGTGGGATACCATTAACTTCAGGTCTGTGTGTGAGTGTGTGTGTGTGTGTGTGCGCGCGTGCATGTTGTGTGTACACGAGTGTTGACGTGTGAATGACTGTACGTGTGCATGCATGTATGTATGCGCGTTTGTTTGTTTGTGTGTGTGTGTGTGTGTGTGTGCGTGCGCGTACACACCATAGTGTATGTGTGTGTGTGTGTGTGCGCATGTGTGCACGGATGCGTTTGTGAGTGTGAGACACTGTACTGCAGCACAGGCCATCTCACCTGATGTAGTCATTTCTGCAGAGGATCATGCCACTCTTGGTGTAGCAGGAAGTGCCGATCTCCCCCAGTTGCGCCTGGCAACACGAGCACTTGAGGCAGCGGCTGTGCCAGTAGCTGTCCATAGCGTAGAGGAGGAAGCGGTCGGCGATCTTGCCCCCGCACCCCGCACACCTTTTCCAGGGGAGGGTCCCAGCTCCACCCGGGGGGGGCTGGGCGCTGCCGCCGGGGTTCACCATAGTGTCAGTACCTTCACCAATCAGAGCGGACATGGGTTAGAGAAGGGTCAGGGGTCACGGGCAAGTCCGCCGGCCCCACAAGCGCCTGGATCTGGTCCCTCTCTTCTGGAGAGTGTCTGTTGAACCTACAGTGGCATTAGAGATAATAACAGGTATGTGTTCTCAAACCGGTCATAAAGCACAATCCAACATTTCAATAACCAAAAAGGCTAGCACTTCTTAATATTCATGATAATTCACAATATTCATAAGTGAGGTGACAATAACGATCAATAAGTTACCAAAAAGGTTGCAGCTTCAAATGCTAGTTAGGACACCACCCCTGTGTAGTTCAACATGTTGCTACACATGAATTCTTTCAATAAACAACTGCCTGTACAGGTGATGTGAAGTATATTTGAGCTGCCGTGTAACATTCAAAAACATTGATAACTAAATATAATAATCTAACTGTCCCACGTTATACAGAATTATGTTTGGAAAAAGTCATGAATCGTGAATCCATGCGGATACACAAAATGTTTCAAAACAGTCTGCAACGTTTCAAAACAGTCTGCATGCAGCTAGTACAACAAAGGTAAGCCATAAATGAATATGGAATGGGTGTGTTATACATGTGGACTTGAAAATGCAAGTTCCGTTTTGTCTGGAAAACAAGAGAAGTGTCTGGACGCCGAAACACAAGTCATTAATATGAAAAGGCACTAATGCCACGGGATTAGCAGTCAGAACAACACCCTGATATCTACCAGCTATTCATACAAGCCTTTGTAGCTCACATGTTGTCATGAGACCTGTTGGGCTTGTAGCACTCAGCTTTCCAAGAAGCACAGACTACATGTTTTGGGTGCAATTTGAAACCACTTATAGTCCCTATAGACCTCCATCCATCATTCATTTCAATGCTGTTCTCTTGGAATAGATCAACATGCAGGCGACGTTTCGAGATCCGAGGTATAAATGGATTCTGCAGCTTTAAGGGGGTTGTTTAACCTGTTACACAAACACATTTAGACCACTTTTCCTTCCCTAATCTGTCCTTGATCGCTCATCTAAATGCTGCGGTTGTCTCACTCTTCCTCCCGGGTGAATGCTGTTTACTGATAAGACTCTGGGTGATGGAACAATTAAAGGAGCATTGGTTTTGTCGAGAGGCCCAAATTGCCTTTAAATTGAACATCCTTCTTTCTGCAATTCTTCAATCGGGACAATGTGAATCTTTCAGGAGGAAAGGAAATGCGCGCTCGTTTTAGAGAGGGTCGGTCCAGAAAACTGGAGTGATGCTAATTGAATAGCCATAAAAGTTGAAAAGACTATAGCAAATACGGAGGTTCCATTAATCTGGTCGCTGTGTTTTGCTGACATTTTTAAATTAGAAAAGTTAATTGCCTGCAGAATTTAAACCTCGCTCCAATGGCTGTTAATAGTTCAATATGAAATGGATCCATGTTGTAAAATAATTAAAATTCGGCGGCCACAGAAAATGGAGCTTTGTCGTCACAGTCTACAATCAATACTTTGCATAATAGTTTGTTTGGAAGGAATTATTTCCGAAAACGAGTTTCTTTTACATTCAATGCCCTGTGTCCTCTTATTTCGCACCCTATTACTCAGAAAGCGTAACTAGTTCGCGGAGATGTATTGATTTATATTCGATGCACACCTTTCGATTTCACTCTTCAGCTAATGCATTTTAATTTTTAATCCTTTCAGATTTCTAGTGAGAGACTTCATGACGGGCTAAGCCAAATCTTTGCTGAAAGGTAATTAGAGGAGAAGAGGCAGGGAAAAACGTTACACTGAGCAAAGCATTCAGTAACCCCATTAGCGGGGACTCTTATACGGACAAACAAGACCTTAGTGCTGATTGAATCTACAGGAGATTAATCAAAGAGCCTGGCCCGAAATAGATAAATAGCATCGGTCCATAGTCAAGTTTCTTTTCGAGTTTGGATGGCGGAATTGGGAGAATGAAGCCATTCATTTAGCCTTCAAGTCTTATCCAATTACATAATCATGCAATTTTGAACCGAGATGGGAATCAAAGCTGCAAAGCACCACGATTAGCTACTATTTTAAAGACTCCGGCGCTTTTGGCGGAACAGATTTAAGTAAAATTAATGATATGTATTATCCAACTGAATGGATACCGTGAATCTATTAGGAAATAATTTGAACTGCACTGGTAATAATCTGACTGGCAAATGAAAAAAGACTAGTCGTCCCTTGTCCCCGACATCCCGTGACCAGACGCTCAGCCTGTCAACTGAAACGCCAGGGGTAAGATAACATCGCGTAATTTTATGCTCATATGTTTGATGGGACGTAGCCAGCTGTACTACGAACCTTCTCTACTATCTCAATAGTTTAGCGTTACATCCCATGCGGATCTCTATTTGAGAACATGCGTCTTTTCAGACACTTGATTGAGAATAAGACTACAGCCTATTCAATAACGTACCACGGCATAAAAAGTGAACACACTGCATTTGGAATTCAAGGAAAAACACCTACCTCTTTGCCTCTTTAAAATGCAGACTGAATCGTTGCGCACTACTCTTAGCTCAGTGTTAGCTAAGCGGGTTTGATTGGACGAGAGTAAAAATGAGAGTTTAAAAAAATGACACGACTTGCATTCAAATCGGAAATTGGGGAAATGAGGTACCAGTCCGTTCAGATAAAGTCCTTCGAAAGATCGTTCGCACTATAGCCAGTTGCTATTTAATTCGAGCGAACTGGGTTTTTAGACTGTATTTCCACTGGTTTCCGCGATCCTTTTATTGTTATTGTTTCAAAAGAGTCCTGGGGATGTCCTTGAAAATTTTGTTCAGCAATACGCAGGGCATCATTTCCCATGTAGAAGAGAACTGGCTATTTTTCTGCCTCTCAAAATGCGAGTAAAATGTCCTGTCGTTTCCCCCCACGAACGTGTGTTCTGCAGTGCTCTCCTGCTGGTACATGTGTTAGTGACAGAAAGAAAATCTCAAGTACATCTCTTCTGGGAGGATGACGTAAATCATTCGTGAACCAATCTCTGCGCGACCCATGCAGGCGAAATAATAAAACCGCCCAATCAGAAATACATGAAATTGATTTGGGCACACCAAGTAAAGGAGGAAAAATAGAGGTCGAAGTTGCTTGCCGTGTTGTCTACCGTATTATGTGTACTGTATAGCATGGCCTATATACATCGATACACCTGCCTTATTGGAACGTGAGTCGTTCCAATCATGTAAATTCCCAAACGTGATTGCAAAATTCATGGTACAGTTGAATATTTTTGCCTCACGAAAACGTTGCGGAGTCTTTTTTCCCTTTGTTAATTTATTTTATAAAGGTAAATTCAGGTACACATTCTGACGTTTGTAATCGTATAACTACATTGGCCTCTTTATTTGACTCACTAAATTACATGTTCCACCGTAAATCGGGCGCAGGGAACTTATTTTGACAAGAATTTAATTTCATGTTTGTTCATCATTTGTCAACAGTCATAAAGTCTCAACGATTAATACGAATCGCACCAACAACGTATCAGTAAAAAAATGCATCTGGTTTTCTCCATGCCAGAGCAATGTTGTTTTAGAGAACGTTTCACCTCGGTTCAGTATTTTATTTCCTCATGAACCTTCACAATGGCGCCATCACCTGTCAACGAGTGGGATCGCAAATCCTTCATTGGAACAGAGAAGGAAAAAACACATTAAATGTCAGTGTTATGTGTCCCTGTACTAACATTTTGGAAGCATCAACCGGAAAAGCATTATATTAGCTAAGATTTTAATTAAATTATCCCTGTATTCATGTAAATTCTTGTAAAATACGATTTTACTTTGCATTCTCGTCAAATAAAATAAAATAAAATACAATAATATACAACTTTATGTTACGAGAAACTGTATTAGTCATTTCAGTCCGAACAGTTCGTATGCTTTTGTTCTGTTTATGATAGGTAGCTAATAGCATTCAAATTGTTAGATGATTGGCTCCACTTATGGTGCATCCTCCGTGTGGGGCATTGCAGGCTGTAACTAACTCACATTGCAGGCTTTGGAAAGAACGTCTCATCCATATAGCCAAGGCAGACTTGCTTGGTAACAACCAGAGCTGGTTTTCCTTCTTATGTTACTGTTCCACAAATTTGGCAGTCCTCCTCTACCTTCCAAAAAGTCCTTCCTGTCCAACAATTTCCACCCATTGTGATCCACTGTGTGAGTCTCCAGTCCAAGTTTGCCCTGAACTTGTAGTCATAATGTGTCTCAGAGTAGGATCTAGGTTCCTTCCTTCATAGATCAGCAGCTGAAGCAGAAGAAGAGAAAGCCATCCAGAAAAGCTTGTAACTGCAAAGAAAAAATGATTTGCTCTTCCAAACATAAAACAATCATTTTTATTTTTTCACTGTTTTTCCTACGTTGACGTTCCAAGTCAGAGTATATGCCTTCAATCCCATGTCATAGCATTTATTTCCTGTTGGAAGAGGTGTCTCCCAGGATGACAGTGCTTCAATCCACAGAGAATGTGTGGTCAACGAATGGTTTGATGAGCACAACAAGAATGATTTCCATATGCCCATGGCCTTTTCAGTCACCTGGTCTATACCCAATCTAGCATTTATGGGAGATTCTGGAAGAAGATTTAAGTTAACAAGCCCTGACCTTCTCATGGAAGATGGCATGGTACATCCATCCTGCAGAATCCTTGATGCTGGTAGATTCTATGCAATGGTGGATACAAGCCCTTCTGGTGGGGCGTGGCATCACAATGCCCTATTAAGTGACTTTATATTAGTATTTCCACATTTATGTTTACACACACACAAATGCATGCACACACACAGGCACGCTCAATATATATGTATATATGGCGAAACCACGAGAAACAATGTATTTGTGCAATTCAAAAGTTAGGTGACTTTCAAAGCTTAAATCCAACAACTCCTTCCCAGATTCCCAGCACGGTATTGTTATATCTGGTCCCTGGGTTCATTAAAAGACAGCAAGTGTTTAATGACTCTCCTACCGGCAGTATTAATGGTTTAATTGTCCCAGTTCCTCCCAGACCGTGAAAAAAAGTATCCTTATTTCTCATCAGCAAAGGCAATACAATTCCACCTTGGTTTCAGTTCCATTCTCCTCTTCTAGCCAGCTGCTCCCAACTGCATGCACGAGGACAAAACCAAGATTGTGAAGAATGCTGTCCTCATGAAGGGCTAATGAATTGATCTCAACTATTTCAAACTGAGCGAAATTAAGAAATGACTTTGAATGGGGGCCTCGAAGGAGATTCTTTGTTTGTTCATTGCAGCTCTTAATGAGCTTTCATGAACGGCCAAGAAAAATGACTTTCTTTTTCTCCGCAATATGATAGAGGCAAATAATGGCGGGGCTTGGGGCTTCCCAATGGAAATGATATTCCCCTTGTTTGTGTTCTCTCCTGTTGTCTTCTAGCATTTTCTAAGTAGTCACGTTACATTCTCAGACATTACCACCAAAAGCTATTAAAACCTTTCAGCGGGGTTGAGAAAAGGGAGTTCTGGTCCGCAATATTGATAGCCTCCTGCAGGGATCTTCGACAACGCTGCCCCGGCTTCACATTAGTGAAGTTTCAGGCTCACGGGGAATCCAACACCACAGCAGCTTAAATACACTTTTTTTTTATTTGTGATGGGACAGTTCAGACAGGAAATTCACACTTCATTAGTCATTACCACACTGCTGCAGTGTGGAGCGATTTCTCGTTAACTCTGCGGTGTCCAGGCACGGATTCTAGAGCAGAAAACTATCTTGTTACCTCTAATGACAATTTTGCCATGCCCAAGATTCACAAATTAGTACTAAAATAGGTGCCAGACTAGTTTCTATAACACATTCTTCAAACACTGAAAAAGTATTAATAATTTGTAATGAATTATTATTGTTAATGTATATATCTCAGAATGTTTTCGCAACCAAAACAAGATGCATTATGTGCCACCTGGTATCCATGCATCAGTCTTAGAGAGGGACTTCACACCATGCAATTTGGAGCTATTAAAAGGTAATAGTGGCCATCTGTCTCATCTGTAGTGAAGATAAACCTTAAACCTAACCTTTAAGACTGATATCTGATTGAACATATTTTGGTTTCATGAAACATGTGGGAGTTGTTTAGATGGACATATCAAGTGTTGCATGACACATTTTTAAAATCACTGGTACATAAAGTTCTTTTCCTCAGTTTTATTATCGGTAGTCAAGTTGCTATATAAGTGGTAAACAATTAATTAGGCAGAGGAATGTGGTGTGATTCATACCAAGAGACTAAGCACTGTGCGTTCCTTAAAAAGAATGTGTAGCGTCCTTTCATGAAATTCTTGTCTGTATGTGTGCTGCACTACAACTTAATCACGCTAATTGTCTGTTCCGTCCTGCTCTGGAGGGTATTCAACAGCCAATCTGAGATGCGCACTAATCCATACTTACAGTACATAACCTTACACTAGAATTAACACCATTTGTCACTCTGTTTATCTAGTATAATTTCTCAGGCAGTGATTTACCATGGGATGATCATGACGATGATGGCGATGTTGAAGATGAAGATTTTTCTACTGCATCAGCTTCAAAATTCATTTTATTTTTCTTAGATTTAATGTGTGGTCCATTTACAGATGGGAATTTACAGGGATCATTCAGGTTGTCTCATTCAGGTGTCTCAGTGAAGAAACTGTAACTATAAAATAGTCAGAAAAGGAAAAAACCTATACCAACAGGCAGCAATGGAAGAGCTTTTGTAAGAATCACATACTGCATGATATTCTGAGTGACAGCTTGTATCGTTTAAAGTTGTGTTCTACTGTGTCCTCTGTGTGCTGTGTTGTGCTGTACTGAGCTGTGCTGTGCTGTGCTGGTACTTTGCTACATGCTTGAACAGATGACTGCCGTGGTATTTGTAGTTTGCTTATTTAGCGGTAATGATAGTGTTATGACGCCACTGTGTGCTCACTGATTTGCTAGAGTGCTATCTGAAAAACAGCCCACAGCCTTATAGAAAGCAACGTATTGATACTATATCTACCATTGTTGTATGAGAACACTGTACTGGCTCATTATATTTAGCTATTTCTATTTTAGCCATGAAATCTTTTCAGAGAATTTCCTCTTCCGAAATTCCAACCATGTCAGGTTGTGTCCAATTACCAGGACACAACATGCAACACAGAAAGAAGAGTGTTAATGCTTTACTATGGATGGCAGTATTAAAAATGTTTTACCATACTAGTGGTATGTCCACAGTTGCGTGGAATCATTCGGCATCCTTGGTCATTAACTCTGCGGCTGTGCTTGGGCTCTTACAATCAGTGAAACTGTGGCCTTGAGAAATTGCTTATCCCAGACTGGATTTTGATGCCAAAAGTTGACGAGCACAACCTTCTTAGGAAAAATAGTTCTATCACTTCAAAGTTTCAAAACAGTGGCACAGTTTTATAATGTAATACTGTTACATGTATGTCTAGGCTATACGGAAATACCCTAGGTAAACATTTCAAGAGTTTCTGTATGTAATGCTGTACTCTAATTACAAGATATGACCTGTTATACCATTTTAGAAGCAATTAGTAATGATGTATTACTACTTTTGTTAGTTCATTTCATAGATGGGCATTTTTGTTCTGCTGCATATTTCCTTACCACAGTAGAGCAGACTAGCAATCAGACACTTCCAGTCGGCCTGATTTCCACAGCTGAAAGTAATGAAAGTGCTTTCACTGCAAAATAAAATGCCAAAGGCTTTTCTAACAGTGAGAGAATTATTAAAGCACGCTATACAGGTACTATTTACAATACAGGTTTGAGTTGTACTCTTTTGTCCAATATGTTCTGTGCTTCTTCAATCTAATATTAGTTGGTTTAATATTTATTTTGTTATGGTTGTACATTTTGTGTTTACTGTGTCACAATTCACAGTGGCACAGTTTTAGTCTGTGTGAAGCTCTCGCTGCCGTGGAACCTTCTGCTTACCGGCCATAACATGGCTATCTGGGATACAAGGCAGATGCTATTGCATTAGCCCAAAGCTTCTGGATGAGACCCTCCTGGAACAGCACCTATCCCAGCTTCCTTTGTGTAAACTCCTAATTATGCTGATCAGAGTTTGTGCACCTTTATAACAACATTGCTCTAATGAAACCTTAATACTTAATGAGCCTCCGTTTCTCAGGATGAATTTCATAATTAATGAAACCCCCACAAACAGAGAGGAAATTCATCAGTCAGGGCAAATTAGCTGGGATTCATTAGGGTGTGCATCTCGCAGGCGCACAGACACTTTATTAGCCCCTACACCCATTGCCTTAATTGGGTGCATATTTCACTACAATAGACCTACTTCACTGAAAAGGCTGCTTTTATCTGTTATTTACAATAACATGCGATCAAGTGCACAATGCTGCCATCGTGAACAGCAGTCTCCTAAATAGGTTTGGTTAGTTAATGGGAATCTCATCAAATCTTTGATATTAAGCTTGAAATTTAATTGGCTAGCATATGCGGATAACCCAATTGCATTAATTTCATTAGATGCCGTGTCTAGTTTAGCATAAACCTGGTCACGACAGCATCATGCTGTTGTGCATATTACTAAGAATGGCCTGTACAGAAAGGCCCCAAAATGGGCCTTTATTGAATTATACCTGAAGCTCAGAACTGGCATGGACATGAGGAGGAAAGAATGACTACTCCTAACTGGAAACAAACAAAAAACAGATCTTCTCATCTCCATTTCCCCTTCGAAAGCTCTGCATTAGAAAGGTGAACAGCAAGCTTTCTCTATCGGACTGCCATTTGCCAAATGCCAGCATTCGCTGTTCGTAAAAACTATTTTCCTTAAAAACAATTTGAGTGTTGGTTGCTGAGTCAATTGAATATGGTCATCTCAAGGGACCCAGTGAACATTTTTGTGGTTAAGAGTCAGTGAGAAGTCAGTGAAATGTCTTATAGGCATTCAGGTGAAAATCCAGCTACATTTGGTTGAAAGGCAAAGATTTTCTAGCAGAATAGGGTGTAGACAGGCCATGTCCAGGCCAAACCTGAGTTATATTGAGGTCGATCTAGTCTTTTTATGTTGAACCATCTCTTAGCCTAGATTTCCACCCATCTAGATGTCTAGATTCCGGCTTTTCCTCCCTGGGGAGAGAATCCCTCTAAATGTTGAGCATAAAGAACAGAGGAAAGTTCAGGGGTCAGAAAGTAAGGAAGTAAAAGTCCCGCCATTTGTTTCTTCTACCATTAATTCAGCCAGCTGATTTCACTAATTAGTTCTACCTCCTGGCTGAAGAATTGTGCTAATTAGAAAATCCAAGTGACTGGAACAAAATACGGGGGAGGAGCAATTCCTATATAGGATTGGTAGTTGCCTGTTCTAACCTTAACTATTAGGAAATGGAAGGCTAAACTGATCCAAGATCAGCCCTCCTGCACTGAGGCTCCTCGAATATGGGCTGCATTTGCTTGAGATTTGCTGCGCACTACGCTAGCCCTAAATGGCATTCTCCGTCAGTCTTCTTTTTTCATTGTAGTAGCTGGACTGGTCAGGGACATGTTATATCACTTTCAGAATTACTGATTGTATAAATCATGTTGCACTGTGGTCCTTCAGGATTTAATATGGAGCCGGTCTGCAAAAGAAAGCCTGTGAGTCAGAGGTTATTTACTTCACGGCATAAAGAAAAAGCCAGCCGCACACTCACCAACCTTGATAACCAAACAAAAACAAAATGATTCCCATTGTGCTTTAAGGAGAACTGTGTTCATGTTTTTTTCTTTACTTTTTCTAGTAAACAGGATGCAGCTGGGGAGAAGAATGAGATTGACATTTTAAAAGGAAAAAAAACACCCAGAGAGCACTATAACCTTTTAATTGGTTTAAATGATTCAGAAATGAGGTCTTGGAAAAACAGATCCTGCGCATGCACGGGCAGGGGAGGTTGAGTGGAAACCAGGCGAGCGATCCCTGAAGCCAAATGCTGAGGGCAAAAGGAGGAGCAGCAGTGGGAGGGATGATTGAGCTGTCATTCAGGAGCAATCTGAAATGGCCTCTGCCCACCTTACGGGAAACAAAGCTGGCAAGGCCCTAGAAACTCCCATTTGGCATCCTATGGGTGCTTGGATGGTCTCATAACAGCTGGTGTTGGAAATTATTGGAAAGAAATGATTGAATCAATTTGTTAACCTTCTACCTGAAGTGGGTTTTATGTGACCTTAACAACTCAACAAGTGCTACATCAGTGGTTTCCAACCCTGCTGAAGGTCTACTGTCAGGAGATCACCCCCTGGAGATCTACTGTCCTGTAAGTTTCCATTCCAAACCAAATACAGCGCACCTCATTCCACAGCTAGAGCGCTTGTTGAGCTGCTAATTAGCAGAAGCAGGCCAAATTAGGGTTGAAATGAAAACCTATACAGGACGGTAGATCTCCAGGAACAGGGTTGGAACCGCCAGGCCACATAATGTATCATAACTATTGCCACGAGTGTGTGCATGCTTCCATGCATGTGTGATTCGGTGAAAAGGATGATATTAAAATTCCTTTTGTGGCACATGGTGGATAATTTCCCCTGGGTTAGTAATGGTAGGGCCTTACTGATTCTCCTCCTGTTGTCCACAGACAGGCTTAGGGGGCTTCTCCAGCCTGTTCTGATGAAGACATTAACCGCTGTAATTTCTAAATAGATATGTTCCTGTGGTCCGGCTTTTTATTTTTTTTTGGTGTGTGTGTTTTTTATTTATTTTTATAAACACTGCCTGCCCAGCCCCTCTCCATCAGTTTGGGTATCCTTTATCTACAAAATATACTTCTGAAAGTGTTTCTGATGTCCAAGGCAGAACTAGCACCAGACAGTGGTGCAAAGAGAGCGGACATTGGCACAGTATGCTCCATTCTTTGCATGCTGGTCTGCTATTACTCTTGTCTCAGGAGACACCCAGATCCACTGGGTCTGCCATATTATTTTTACATATCATCAGCATTATAAAAAAACCAGATCTCCATTTTTTTAAATTTAATGCACAAATGGAAAATTGGAAATATCAGTTGTGTACAGTCAATGTTTCATAGCTCTGTAACAAATAAAGTTGATTAAAACAGCATGCAAGTGCATTTTTGTAATGCAATGCAGTAATAAGACAAACGTTCTCCCTTCCTGAAAGCTTTTCATAACATCAGTAATTGAGGGCCACGTGGTTGGATATTTACTGGGCTGAAGCAATTGAGATCAGATGCCGGGTTCAGGGCTACGACTGCAGGATTCAAACCTGCAGCCTCCTCCTCGAAAATCTAATATCTTCACTACGGCTCCACTCTGTCCCCTGCTGAAATCACATCTTTTCATCACACCCACCCCCTCACAGCATTCATCCACAGCGCCGCGTGCCCATTTAGTGATGTGAAGGGATGAGATAAGTGGAACGCAGGGAGACAATGCTGAAAATGCACGTGACACTCATGTTACACGGAGGCTCACCCAAAGTGGAGGGAAGGGCGCTGAATCTGCGTGGCCGCCGGCTGGGATTATGAATGTCACGCTAAAAGAAACACAGAAGCCACAGCATCACCCATCACGGCCCATTTGGAAGACAACAACAGCTTAGCATGACTATTACACCACAATGTTACCCTGAGCTGTTTTTATCACTATAACTGTCATGTGAATGTCCCCTAGGGGGGAACTAACAAAAACATTTCTTATTGATTTCTATTTTTATTTTTTTGCACTTCCATGTGATAATCTTGCAACCCAGAATTCAATTACCTAAATGGTTTCTCTCATAATGCTCTAGTATGCATCTGAGTTCAAGTTAAGAATGAGCACACAAAAAACACTTAAAATTACATTGAAATGTATTCTCCAGTCCAAAGCGTTACTATTAACTTCTGTTTTAATAAAAACTGTTCCTCATGTAAATGAGTTTATAAAGCAATATATCTGGGGTGTAAATGATAAGACATGTTAATGTCAATGCAAAGAACAAAGGACAGATTCAGACACGTATACATTTAGCACATGTGTACTGTATTTCTGAAAGGACTGTATAGCCCATACTATTTTGTGACAGCATAAAATGAATGGCCAAAATGAATTGACCTATAGTAAAGGAATTTCACCTTTCAATATATAATCATGTATTCCAAAAATGAAGCCGGCAGTTTACATGGCCATGTAATTGAATGCACAGCAACCGGCTCAATATGAGTTATATATCAAACAATATTTAATTGGTTTCACTAATAAAATTACTGGAGAGTGTGCATATTCTTTGAGGATTACT
The DNA here is from genome assembly GCF_018555375.3 of Anguilla rostrata. Classification (NCBI taxonomy): domain Eukaryota; kingdom Metazoa; phylum Chordata; class Actinopteri; order Anguilliformes; family Anguillidae; genus Anguilla; species Anguilla rostrata. The sequence continues at coordinate 9,091,773 of NC_057938.1, forward strand.
AAACTATGCAAGAGTCATTAGCTGTATCTCATTTTGTCTGTGCCAAGGATTCAAAGGCAGTATTAAGTTCACACATCGTGTGGAAAAGAGGAAGTCTTTTTCTATTGGAAAGAAATGTACGAGATCAGCATTGCAATGTTTTAGCCAAGCTCCAGCACAGCTGCAGTATTCAGCTTAGATTCATCTGGACTGCTACCAGTGCACAAAGACTGTGACATGAAAGACAAGAAATTAGATCACAGCGAGTCAGATGCTATCAGAACCTTGTAATGGGAGTGTCACGTTGACAGTAAGTCATAAACATGTAGTCACAAGTAACCATGTTCACTGGCAGTCTATGACCATAGACAGTTGAGTCTTTTTATATACTGTATAACTAGGATGTTGCTGCTACACTGGGTGTAGCCCCTGTTCATGTCCATAATATCAGCTGTGATTCCTCATTGTCAGTATATCTTGCAGCTGTTCTGATGGAGGATTTAATTTCCTCCAGGAACCTTCCCAGGAGAACCACTGACTCAAGATGGTGCCTGTGGTGATTTTGAGAAATGTGTGCTGCCATGTTTTAGAACTCTTCAAAGAGTGCTAATGCCATTACTACACTCAACCAAACAATGTACTCAACTTTTGACAAACTTGATAGCTTGGCTATGCTGCAAAGATGTAAAAAAAAAAAAAAAAGATATCTGTACCTTCATTTTATTAAGTTAAAGCCCAGGATAGGGAGTTTATGAGTTAAATTTTTCAAACATAATAAGATCCAGCTGTGGAGATAACTAAATGCATTCAGTGGCCTTTAGTTATAAATCATAATGTTTTATTATGTACCTTGTACTTATTATATTTTCTAATTTATTCACTATCCTGTTTCCATTAACTCATTAAAAGGTTGTTTTTCAAAAACAGGAATGTTGGTGAAACACCCCAGTCACTGCCTTTTAACACCGAGGCTTAAACTTTAATTAATTTTAAAGCTTTAACAAAAATATTTACATACATTTATATATTAAATAAATCTTAATATAAGCTCTGATTGTGTGATCAGTAAGATACCTGTAGAGAACTTGCTTAAATATTGTTAATAGAATGAATGAATGTAACCTCAAATGGTTTCTCAGCTGGATTACAATTGAACTTCTGCCTTTTATTTTTAATCTATTTAACCCTAATAGATATGTAAAGAGAAAGACTTAAAAAGTCAGTGCTCTTAGATATGTTTCTGAGCTCTTCTTCTTCTTCTTTTCTTCTTCTTCTATTATTAGTAGTAGTAGTAGTAGCAGTAGTAGTAGTTGTTGTAGTCGAAAAGAATTCACCAACATTTTCCTTTTTCCTCCACAAAATTCCTACTCGAAAATCTTTTCAGCAAGAAAACTTCACAAAAGCTGCTCAATCACCTCTTTGGACCTTATTAAGGCTTTGTTTTTACAAACTGTGCCATGGCCACAATGTAATGAAAGGGGCTGATGTGCAGATCTGATTGTGGGGTAATAAAAATCAGTGCGGAGGAAAGGAAAATAGCACCCTTATCATCTTTCTTTCATTTAGACTTGATTACCAGCGGATTATAATGCAATCACTGCAGTGTGTGAGAGGTAGCCATGGGAACCAGTGTTAACTGTTTATCTAGCCCACTGATCTTAATTTAAGTTTGAACACTACGGATTGCTTGGATGTCAGAGGCCGAGAGAGGAAAAAAAGAAGGTGGGTGGAGGGAAGGGGAAAGAAGTGGGAAAACAGACGATCTCTTGTTCTTTCAGTTGTATTTCATACCACTACCAGTCAATTTGTCTTTCAAAGGAGAAAATTAATTTCTGATGACAATCCAAGGACGCAATAAAAGTTTGAGTTCCTGTGCCCTGGGAAAGTCGCTGCTGGAGACTGGCACTCGCAGCTAATCTCAGCCAAATTAATCATCCACGCTCTTATTCTGACATCTGCATTACATTTCCCTCCATTGTGTTTGACTCTGGCTCGTTTCTGATTGGTCTTTATTACCACGCAGGTGGCTGGAGGTTCTGTAGCCGTGGTGGAATGCTGTCTGCGGAGGCCTGAAAGGTTGCGTTCACAAACTAGCCCGGGAGCCGTCAGTGCTGGCATCTCTGTGGCTGAAACCGCGTCCAGAGGAAAAGACGCAGGCTAGCGCGGCCATGCTCCGGCTCTTTCAGCAACGAGCATTTAATCTCCGAGCACTTCCACTCCCACGGCTGTACTGAATGTCACATCAGCTGGGATTTCTTCTGCTAAATTGCATTTTATTCATTTCACAAAAAACACGGAGACAAGGAAGCTTTCGCAATCATCTTCTGAGAACATGTGGTGGTACCACAGAATATTTAAACAGGAACAAGAGAAAAGGGAGAAAGAACCTTTCACTCAGAGAAAACCCATGTAGATTTAAGAGTGATCTCAAAAGGACTACAGCAAAAAATAGAAATAAAATGGACATAATGAATGCATTTTCCCTAACTTGATGTGAAATTAGTAAAACTGCTGAATGAACCAGAAGAGAAAGAAAAGGAATTGCCAATTCACAATATACCGCAGCATTAATATGCAGAATATCAGTCTTTTCTTTTGATAGAAATTTTCACTATGTCAGCTGCTGGCCAAATACAAACATCTGGTACATAGTAGGGGATGTAACCTCATATTTTTCAGACATTTATACATTACCCTGAGTTTTACAGGCATGAGGCTTACGTATAAATCAGCAGGAGAATCCCAAATGAAACTTGGTATAATGAAAATGAACTTGAGGACTATTCAAATTCATGGTTTTTTGTCCAGTGGATGGAAGGTGCACTCCGGTGTAAGATCATACAGGAAATTGCTGTCTGGAAACTATAATGCTGTTAATGGAGTCAGTGAAGTTTGTCATATGGCATCCCATGTCTCATCCGTTCTAACTGAGGCAACGCCCCCCCCTCACCCCCCACCCCCTTTTCCTATACCTCTGTCAGGATACATTCAACACCCCATATTCCAGTTTCAGTAATAATGATTACTGAAAACTGCAAAAGTAATTATTCACCCCTCAGAGTTGACAGTCCGTCTGCACACATGATTCAATAAGAGAAGCTTAAAATGCATGGCACAGGCCTAGAAACTAACTTTCAGTTGCGGCAACCTTGTCCTCGCCTTACATTTATTGAGTTGCTGAGAGACAGGAAATTCAGACCAACAAAAAAAATGCAATTTACTCATAACACTAGAATATGGACAAAAAAAACTTGCTCAATGGAAAACCAATATGAAAAGCATTACATTGGTTCCTGTGTCTATTCTTCTCTCGACAAAAGATATGTGCTTCATCATCTTAGTGTCTGCATTCCTGAACTCCTATTGTGACCGCAAATCCTATTTATTGACTTGATATATTAAACCCAATCTCAGGAATCTTGACTTTCCATAAATAATTGGCAGATTTTTGAATTACCTTTTTGAATTGCTCAATAACACACATAATCTGCAGTTCTGTGATTTTATTGGACGTGCTAAAATGCTCAGTGATTGAGGCCATTGGCTTGTACCAATGCCCTATAATAAGACCCTATTGTTACAGTGCACTTCCTGTGGTTTAAACCATTTACAAAACTTAACTGTGGGGTTAATGATTCAGCATTTTTCTCCACAAAGGCGTGCAATTAATTAATCACATTGTTGAAGACTGACAGAGCACACAGCAAGGTGCTCTGTCAGTAAAGGAACCGGTGGATTGTGTGAAGGCTGATTACAATTAAGTTTCCCACTTTGAAATCACTGCAGCAAAATTTCATAACCTCCCATCAACGATGGCAATGAGTAAGCCGGATTGCTCCCAATCAAAACTTTGCTGTGTGTAATTTTAAGCAATCAGATTTTGCCGCATTCACCGGGCGCAATCAGGTAATCAAAGGGGAACGTTCGCGAGACAAACGGGTTCTGAAAACATGTGCACTCCCTGTTCCTGATAACTTCTGAGGGTGAGCCTCCACTTCACACCTCAATTACTTCCATCGCCAGATCTCCAAGATATTTCTATTATGGCTGTTCAGATGCTGCACATCGGCCTTTGTGGCAACGGCCTAAAGAAATGAGGTGATACCCTCGAGCACAAGTCCTGCAACATGCATTGTCGTTTTTGCATCACAGAACAAAGCAGTGGGCATGTGCAGATTATTTTTGCTGTTTTTGTTGTTGTTGTTGTTGTTGCTGCTGTTGTCGTTGTTGTTGTTGCAAGAAGATATTATCTAGAGATAGATGGTTGAAGTATTACATGTAACCCAGAAAAATCTAAAGCAGAAACTTTAAACTATTGGCAGCGTTAGTATGTAACCAGGGGCCATTGATTTCAGAAGAAGGGAGAGTCCCTGTTGCTCAGTGATTTTTAAAGGGCAGGAATGCAATATCTTCATTGCTGAATGACGTGTCCACATAAACAATGCCTATGTAGCACACGGTCAGTTCTAAACATGCAGTTTATAAATGCCCAGGGATTTTTCACCTTGTTGACTCTCAGTGCCCCTGTACCATCTACGTTTTTCTATGAATCCAGGAGAAAGTATTTTGAGCCAGAAGCAAAAGAGGTTGAGTCATTAAACATTAAAATCACAGCAAATGAACAGTGGTGTTGCATTGTTTGTATTGTAGTAGTATTGTTCATATTTGCCAAAGTTTGTTTTATCATCCACTAGCTAGTTACAATCCAGGAGCATATTAACAGACATTGTATGGGCCTAAAATGAATTAGGATAATAGTACTTCACACTTTCCCTCCACAATGTATGTAACTAGGCCATTACACCTTTGAAACTGAACTGACAGGAAAGCTAACTTCATTTTTTCCTCCTCATCACAATAGATTTCTGAGTAAAGTGAACAGTTATCCTCTGAAGACATGCACCGGCCCTCCTTAACAGCTTTCATGTAGCCCTGCTCTTAGTAAAAGGAGACAATGCCAGGGTGAGAAAAAAGAATTAAAAAAAGAAAAAGAAAAAAAAAAAGAGATGGGTTTCAATCGGCTCCCATGGCTCGGCTGAAATTTAAACCGTAGCCTGATGAAATTGAAGAGGAGAGAATAGTGACACCACCTCACTGGGGCCTTCGTACTGTATGGCAGGAACACAGAGTCAATTACATTTCTTAACAAAGGGAGTCACATTCAGAACACAGCGGCGGTGCTTGTAATGGGCCAGCACCAGGCAGCACTCGGTGCCCAGAGGGGTCGTATTGCAGAGAGTGCCAGGATTTCTGAACATCAAAACCGAGCCCCTTGTCTCGTCAAAAGGCCTAGCTGGATCGAGTGCTTAGCTCCTCTAATACATCAGTCTTTCTCTTGGCCAAAGAAAACGTTAGCAGGTGAATTTATCTCGGTACCTGTCACACTATAATCACTCTGTCCAGGGGCAAGGTTTGATTTGGCACCTTGAGCCAAAGAAAAGGTCATCGGTGGAGCATTAGCCCACAGATAAGTAGGGTAATGCTTAGCGCTGTTGACAACTGATAGCATCTATGCCTGGTTGCATTGATGACCAGTTTTGAAATGGACAGAGCGATTTAAAACCATGATGAAAAATATACACAAAGAAGCACAAATTCCTCATGTGAAGACAAGTGTGCAACTTAATGGGAAATGGCCTGAAACCTAAATATGTGGTCTGACCACATAACCTTATGTGGCCTGACCACAATAAATCAAACCCCACCTTCTGCCAAAGATGGTACCTCATTGGCTGCGAGAATTAACCCCATTGGACCTTTGCCGGAGATATCTAAGCCTTGCTCTTGATCTGTCGTCCCCATGCACTTAAGCTTATCGCGTTCATCTCTGAGATTGCCTCAGAGATGGGAGAGACGAAAGACCCAGTCATACGGCAGGCCTCCCGAGCTCTGTCTGCTTTCTGAAGGCACTGATCTTTCCCAAAAATATTCAGGCAGGCAGGAGATGCTGTCAACACGGCCGAGGCACGAGCATGACTGGTTGCCCCAGTGATCACAGGTGACTGGATCTTCAGTCAGACCCCATGATTAAAACTGAGCTTTGTCTCCTCACCCCACATTACAATAAATAACAAACTTTTTTTTTTTTTGGAGTGATTTTGATTTTTATTGTGACACACTACCTACATATCAGAGATATGTACAACTGTGTTTTAACACAATTAGTGCAGATGTGTATGTGTTATTATTGTTGTTATATCAAACCGTTTTCATTGCACTATAATCATCTTACAGTGTTTGCCAATAAATTAGACCGGGATGTGGGGGAAGCCACCGTGGCATTTGGATTCAGAAAAATGGACGTAGATATTAAAAAAGAACTCCCAGAACCTGGGTGCCTTGATAAGGTGAGTGGGCAGACTTTGGCAGACATGAGCTGTGCTTTCTGGCCCAATCGTACCTTCATTACAAAGTCAGTCATGGGAGCGGAGCAGTCATGAGTCTGTCAGTACATGTTATTAGATTTTGAGCTCCTGCTGGTCCCAAATGCCTAATCATAAAATATCAGCCTTGGAAAGCCAAGCTAAAATCGACCCAAATTGTGCTTGTGAACACTGTTATTGGATAGTCTAATGAAAAATAGCTGCTCCTTCCCTCCCTCCATTTGTAACTCTAATATATTTCCCACGCACCGTGAGCCAGAACTACAAAAAAAACAAAAAAACAAGTGCGCTTCTCAGTCATTAAAAGACACATATTATTGACTCAATTAGGACCAGGCCATTAACATTAACTCAGATTTTTAAATAAAGTTAAATGTGAAGACTAGATTGCTGAATAAACAGCAAACGATTATACAACAACGATTATCCAACAACTATTATGTATACAGCTTCCAAAGTCACACATTAAATGAGTAAACTGTGCTCCTATACAAACCAAAGTTTTTATGAACCATGAACACAGACTTCTACTTATAGGTGTGAAACTACAGTACAGGAACTTTTCCCTTTTGTCCCACATTGGAGTTTGTTATATTCTATGGGGGAGATTGTTGAGGTAGAGTACAATTTTTACAGTTGAACCTCAGAGATACACATGCATTGGGAAAGGAGAATGGAGGAATTCTGAAATGTTTGTCATTTGAAAGCACTATCAAAATACACCAATAAGAATTTGATTCCTTTATCCTTTACTGTACCCTTATTTTTTGCTTTTTGCAAACTCCACCTTCTACCCAAGGGAGCACAGAGACGACACCCAACTGTCTCTTCATATCACACCCAGAGTTTGGATGTCGGGGCTTGCACGAACATGAGTTGGAGGAAGACGCTTGGATGAGGCAGCTAAACAGGCAGACTTGTGGGGGGACTGACCAACCAGTGGGGGTGCTTGTGCTAGATCACGAGGCATTGTCATCCCAGCTGACTGAAACCCTTCCCTGGGCAAGGTTGGAGCCATTTTTGTTGGAGCCAGCCATACACTAGATCAGTGACTTAAATGAGCCACCCTGAAATTAAGATCATATCTGATACACTTTCATCTCTGCAAAGTCACTATCTGAAAATGTTTGTTGTCTATTTGCTACATACTTAGGCACAAACTCTATAAAATGAGTCTTTTTAAGTGATGGCATGTCTCTTTGCCATAAAAGGTTTGCAGGGTTTGTGTTATGGCTGTATGACACTGACCTCTATCACAGGACAGAGGATGGCTATGGTATGCAGTGCAACAGGACCGATTTATTGGCTTTTATTTTATGAACTGAGAAATGAAAAAAAAAAAATCAAAAAGGCTCTGTCCCTTGTTTGTTCACATGAATCTTTCTCTGCTCATTCCCTAGTGATAATGGGTAAGGCTGAATGACCAATCAATTAGGAGGGGAAAAAATTAACATAAGAGCACATAATGTGGTCCATGCACTCAACCCAAGACCAATATGAGATGCATTAGTCATTCCGCTTGTTTGCTGGTAGGTTGGTGCAAATAGAAGACCTAGAGTGTCTGTAATTAAAAGCAAATGGGGTCCTCTTAACAAGGCAGGTATTTAGTGAGCCAAATAAGGATTCTAAGCAAAACAACAGGTTCTAATCAATTTCCCTTTGATCTTACATTTTCCTGGCTACAATTAGCTAATGGGAGCATTAACGGACTATTATGATATAGGACTGAGGACACAGAATTCTAAAAAGACATTGAATGGGATTCTAAATAAACATGTCCTCAATTGTCCTTTTATTTTAAAATAAAATGATTTGAGTACTCATTTTGAAGCAATACTTTACAGTATGGGCCAGAGGATATAGCTAAAGTATACAGCATTGTACCCAAATGCATCCTTTCATTTGCAAAAGGACAAACATTGCATCTGGAATATATTTTTTATTTATGGCTTGGCGTGAGTAACTACAAGTCTTAATGCATAGCAATAAGCTCTGTCCACAGTTCACTTTTGGTTGTCCTTGACCCCAACTACATTTATAATATGAAAAATAAGTGTATAACATCAGCTGTCTGAGGCTAATTCAGGTTTCAGGTGTGACATCAGCAGATCCAGAAAATGATTAAAGAAAAAAAGAAGCCAAAGAAGATAAAAGAAATTTTAAAATCCAGTTTGATTCATCAGCTCAGATCACCTACTTCATCTGTTTTAAATGAACAGACTAATTATTTTGAGCAACCTCACTTTCATCAAAAGTCAGTTTTATCACCAAAGTAAACTCTTCATACAAAATATCAACAGGTGTTACCCATACAAAAAACTCTTGGTTGAATCTACTTCTAGTTTTGGACAGTTAAGGGAGGCCAAAGTGATTTTTTTCTTCTTCTCTAAGTGGCTGTTTTAAAATTATATTAGTCTCAGCCTCACAGACTTTCCATTCAGGTGATCTGTAGGGGATTTAGCATTTCGTATCAGTGTGCTTCAGGCTGTTCTCTGTAGTTCACTCGAGTTCTGAAAAGGCTTCCTTGTTCGACCGCCTACGTTTTCCTTCCTTTTCTTTCCCACAGACTCTCGATGGAAGTGATTTCAGCCCTCCAGGGGCAAACGGCTGAGGGAAGGGGAGAGATGGACGTGACAGTGTTTGATTGTTTTCATGGCTGCCCCTAAGCCACATGTACACAACAAGGCCTTGTGAGAGTCAGCACAGTCCAAACCTGGCGCCCTTATTGCCAGCTCCCTTCAGGCCAAGCTCTTCCTCTCAGTGGAACTTTTTTCATTTTTTTCTTCTTTTTTTTGGTGTCCATGCACGCAGTCTGCTGACGTTAATATTATTATCGTTTTGAAGACAAGAAGCCTTTGTTCTTCCTTGTCTGGACTGTAGCGCTTGTCTCCATTTTGGTTCCACCTAAAAGCTTGGTACATTATGCGTATAGAATTGAATACAAGCTTGTTATTGTCTGTACGACAAACTTGTATGTACAGACAATCTACAAAAACACGATAGTGTTACAGTTGTGGCAGTGTTACTTTCATTCTGTGTCACTGACTCCTTGTTTGTCCATGCAGGTCATTTTTCCCCCTGAGAACAGAGAACATGAACCCCAAAGACATTTCCTAAGCATTTTCGCTTAAATAAGGTTATACTGTATATAGCAGAATGAGACCATAGTTTATTATATTATTTATTTATTATAATCATTGGATAATGTGTGCTACCCAACATCTTGGATTAATTCCCAGTTTTGCTGATATCTTTCTGCTCCTCACCTCATTCACTTTTGGTCTCTTTTTTTCACAATTAGTAGGAATGTATAGTTTTAACTTCCAAAGGAAAACTGAAGTATTTTGCTTAGCTTGAAACAACATGTCTGGTTTGCTTGTTAAAATGCTAAAAGTGTGCTCACTGCTCAAAAGTTCAATTTAACAACCAGCCAGCTGTGTTTCTATATTTAATTTTAATGGGGACTGTGAATTTGATAAATTAACTTGCTAGCTCAGCCTATTTACAAAGGGGAAGTGGGCATACAACCCAGAAAATTATTAAAACTATGGTTTTTTTTGTTTGTTTTTTTGTTTTTTACATTAGGAAGGGTCATATTTGTGAAGGAAAAGACACGCACCCAACTGTTAATGATGTGTAGATCAACAGGGGATAAAAAATCAAAAGAAAACACTGCACAGTCTTTTTGCTCAATGCTTTTGCACCATGAGCCTTCATTAACTCAGTGAAAGGCATATATTACCTAAAAACTGGTATTGTAGTCATATTTATTATTATTATTATTATTTATTAATAATGTTAATAGTAGTATTAGTACTAACCATATGACCCAAATATTCTTCAAACTCTTACACTGCCTTGTAGAACCACGTCTGCTGTGTTAACATTGCCAACATGGCAGTCGGTTTTCTAAGAATCATCCTGTTTTATTTCAGTATCATGTACTTTTAAAGACACAGTTTACCTCAATCATACTGCTGTTATATTTTTTTTTTGTTTTGTTTCTTTTTTTTGAGAAAGAGAGAAATGCTGAGTTATGTACAAATGCATATCATAGCAACATCTAAATCTATACAAAATGTAATTCCACCTTCGGCTTTCTAATGCTTTATTGGAATGAACTGCTCACTATTCACAAATGCAGCCAAGATGCCTATTGGTTGCAGATGCTGCAGTGGAACAATCTTGACTAGTTTCATACCAATGCAGTGAAGGGTCTGTGGGTAAGTGTTTTTTGAGCTAATTTTTTTTCTGAGGGAGTGGGCACTTAGAGAGGATATTGCACTCAGCAGGAAGCACATATGAAGGAATGCGTTCTGGCCCACAGTTGAAATCAAGAGAAGGCTTGAAGAAGCCCTACCTCTCGATGTCTCTTGTACAACATTAATAAATGCGTCAATTTTGCACACAGTTCTTGGGTCTTGGGTAGTCTGACCTTAATCACCTGTGAATGCAGATATTATGTTGCCAAACGCAGCAGAGGTGGAAAATCCAGGTCTAGACAGTAAAAAGTCCTGCCCTGTATTTTGTTCCAATCATCTGGATTTGCTAATTACTACAATTCTTCAGCCAGGAGGTAGAACTAATCAGCTGGCTGAGCTTATGGATAGAAGAAACACATGGCAGGACTTTTACTTTCTGACCCCTGGGCTTTCCACCCCTGCTATACAGTATATGAAGCCAATCAGAAGAGTCAGATCATTCTAGAATTCTATCTCTAAAAAGGAAGCGTACCCCCAACTTTACCATCAGCAAGATGTCTCTATTTTGACTATACAGTGTGAGTAATGTTGAAGCCTTCTGAAAAGCCTTTGAAACCTGTCACTGAAACATTCGGTGTCCCTTATGGCCATCATTCAAGTCTTTCTTGCAGATTCAAGGAGAAAAAAAAGCTGCATGTGAAGAAATTCCTTGTCTTTCATGTCTAAAACAAGCTGACAGCTCTTAAGTTGTAGAGCACTGTGGTTTTTTCGCTCTTTCATATGCTGCTTCCAGTTCTGCGTACACGGAACTGTTAGTTCAAATAAAATTTCCCGGCTCCATTGCAATATTTAATTACCAAAGTGAATGTTCTGAAAATATTATTGGATAAATCACTGGATAAATATACCGCTGGCTCACTCAGACACACACTGCCGATGCTGGAAAATGGGCTTTTGCCAAAGGAAACATACAGAGGCCAAGCTGCAGGGCATTTTGCTGCCTTGTGTCCAGGCTTGTGCTCTAGCTTCCTTTAATCATCAACGTAAATGAGAATGTCAAAAATCATCAAATGAATTAATTTTCTGAAGCCGCTTTGTGTCTCCATACCAAAATTTCACACCACACATGAAAGGGTCAAGTGAAATAGGGATGTGAATATACTAATCTTAAATTGAAGTATTCCACTGATTGTAGGATTGGGAAAATTATCAAATATTAACTAAATGATTTACCCCTAAACACCTCGCTACTCAGTCAATGTTACTCCATGGCCAACCCATCTCCACCCAGGCTTTTAACCACTGGCTGAGAATTGACCTAAAATCCACGGCCCCTTCAAGTCATACAGTAGGTAACCCAGTGTATTCTACTACAGTCGATAATGTTTGGAATTGAACAGCAGTACAACAGTACAGTCTCATCTCAGATTCTGAAGCATTTCATAATGCCTATACTATGGTAGCTTTCACAAAGATCAAATGCCTTTGTTGGATATGCTGAGCTACAATCCACCTCTGATGACACAACAGTCACAGCTCAGAGTCGCTTAAAACACAGATCTCTTTGTACACCATTGCGTGTTTCGTATTGAAATAGGACAGCGGAAGCCAGATTCACATGTCATTGTGCTTTGGCTGTCCCAGTTGTCCTTGTGTGCATGTTGGCCTTTTCTCAGAACTATACTGACCTGGTTAGAGACGTGCCAGGGAACACCACTTCCCCCAACCTCACCAATTGTGACATTGTTGCCATTGGGACATTGGTTTATGATATGCTGTATTATACAATGATTGTGGCCCTGAAATTGTTGCTTCAATGGCAGGGTGTTCTGGGATTGCCCAATGTGCAACATTAGTTCATAGTTGAAGAGCACAATAGACTCAATAGAGGCCTATATCTTTCCTTTTGTCAGCACACCAGTCTGCTTGGCGGACAAAAGCTGGGTTTTTCAATTGGAAAACTCTCAGCTTTCAACAGCTGGTTAAAACACCACATTGTCTTCAATTCAAAGTACATAAATCTGACCCACGTTTGCACTAGACAACAGAACTAGTATGGTATTTTTAAAGTGCAGTATAATGTTAATCCCCTAATAATGAGAATAAACTGCCCATATCCCACATATCATTGCAGATAAAATCTCTGTTTGCTTTTCAATAGGACATTTCAGTACTTCAGCTTCCTGAAGGAACCATAGAGACCCTGTAATAGTAAGAATATTATTGTCCTATCACATCCCATATGCTCTCTTTAGAAATACCAAATAAAATTAATTCCCAGTTCATTGTGCAAGATTGACTCCTCTGACCCATCAAGCAAATTAGTCTACTTGTACAAACCAATATGCCTCCATCACCCAATCCCTTAAAAAAACAACATGTAGACTGCTCCTGAAAACAAACAAGAAGGAACACAATGAAACTGAAACATCAGTATCACCACTGGAGAATTCTGAGCGAATAGTCCCGCAGCCAAACAAAAAGTATCATATCCTAGCAACAAGAATGCCACTTGCTGTGACACAAAGAAGGAGAAATCAATTGAGAAACATACCCACATCCCGACCTGGAGACAAAAAGCATCTGCTTCCCATCACGACGGACTTGTGGTGTTGCAGCGCGTGGAACAAAAGACTGAGCCCTGGCTTCTTTCAGAAGCCTGTATGCTGGAGAAGGCTTCGCCACACCGCATGTGAGGTCCTCGTGTTTAAGACTGGGAGTAAGAAACTCAACATTATCAAAAAGCTTATTGTTATCTGGTAGAAGATGCTGTCTCTCTGAGTAATCTCACTAAGTAACAAAAGAACTTTAGAGTGAAAACAAGGGGGCTGTTCGATCATATGTGTTCTAGTCATTTCCAGCTGATATGCATGATGTGATCTTCAAGTTCCTCAAATAAGCATGCAGTAGTCGGTTTGAACAGACTCCAGTAATATTGACATTTTGACACCAGGATCAGGAAGGGACACCCTTAAACATGCCCCCCATGCAAAGCAAATAAACAAACAAAGACCCCACAACTTTTTCATGACATCCAGTGAACAAACTAATTTAGGTCTGCGAGTTTGCCAGGGAGTGAGCTACCTTGTTTCTCTAAAACAGAGGTCGGCAGCGAGGGCTGTATTTGTTTCTGGTTTCTGGTTTCATGCCAACTTCCGGCCTTAATTATTTAATTAGCCACAACATTTATGCCATCTGACGTTTTAGTTACATTTCTTGACATGTGCATGAATTACAGCCAAAGTCTGTTTTATGAAACATGAAAAGTTTTACTGTGATCTCATCTACAAGCGAACCCGTGTTGGTGTGTACAGCCAATTAGAAGTTCCAGGGTAATTGGTATAAACAAAAACCTGCATATACACTGTCCCTCCAGGACCAGAATTGCTTACGCCTCTAAAAGATGACTGGACAAGGGCCTAAACCAGTGGTTCCCAATCCTGGAACCACTGGTCCTGGAGATCCACCATCTTGTAGGTTTTCACTCCAACACTAACAAAGCACATCTCATTCAACAGCTAGAGATACTATATAATTAAGCAGCTAGTTAGTAGAATTAGGTGTGCCAAATTACAGTTGAAATGAAAACCTACGGTCGGCAGCTCTCCAGGAACAGGTTTGGGAACCGCTGGCCTAAACACTTTCGTTCGGATCACTACAGCTGTGGTAAACAATTCCCTCGCCCATATACAAGTGTCACAGTAACTTTGCTTTTCCAATCTGATGGTCTGATGAGAATTTTACATATCCAGAATGACTTCATTGTATATCTTACTGAAGCAGTCTTACTGCTGAATAAAAGCCAGATATTTGACCATGGACTTGCTTATTATGCTCATATAAATATGCATGGGATTATACATATAGTCTTCCTCAAAACCAATGTGTAAATTATTTTCAAGGACCATGGCACCTAGAATAAGACTCTCAGCTAGGACTCTTCAACCCCAACACAAACATTGGTTTGATTTTTGGATTTATCTAAGGAACAGAGGCTGGACCATAAACCATGACAATGATTACTGAATATTTTTATTGAATTTTGAATATCTGAGAAATATATGGTCCCTCAAAACCCACCAAAAAGTATATATGGGTAGATGCATAATTTCTTTCTAATTTATTTAAAAACTGCTTCACCTTACAAGTATCCAAATTGTGTCAGAAAATTGAAGAAATACCAACACTGACATGAAATGGTTTTTAACTATTGGATGTTGACATGACAGCCAATCAGCAGCAATGCAGCATCCACGTTTTTTTTCACTGCATGTACTTTTGTACTTTACCTGGCTGTTATCTCAACAGCAGTGAGGACATAAATCATTTTTTTACCTCAAATAATTTCTTGTGAAAGCCAATAGGGTGCAAGGTAGTAGATATTAAATCATTATCGCTGCGGGTTTATTAACCAGTCGTACTAAAACTGAAAGTAGATTGCTGGTCAACGTTAGATGATGGAAATATTTTTGGCCAACATTCCTTCGACACAACCGTTTGACATACAGCCTCTAAGAGATGTGCGGTAAGTTTCTCGTTTCAATGGAGCAGACTCCAAAGAGGCAGACTGTGGTGATTCAATTTCCAGATGAGCATTTACTGTAACAACCTGTTCACCTGCCATGATTTGTTATTCATTTCTGCCCTTTTGCAAAAACAAACGAGAACTGCACCTAAATCTAAATTAGACATGAAATGCCAGAGTAGAGAAGGAGAACAACCTTTTTGAAAAGTTTGGGAGCATTCGTTTAAGTAGGGCACAGTGCTGTCTAGTGGCTTGGCAGAGGAAGTGCAACAACAAGCCTGTTTGCAAAATAATAGTTTTCTTGACTGTTAGACTATTTTGACTCCTTACCTCTGTGAGTGAAATATCTTTTGATTTAACCTTCAAGGAAGGTCTCCTGATGTTAACACTGAGTTATAGCTATTAAAAAATATATTTAGAAAACCCCTATTTATATAGTTTGCTATTGTTTTTGAGCTAATGTAGTACAGTATGTACACAGATATTTATTAAGACTTCCTGATTGCTTAGGTCAAATAAAGTTACAGAGTGATAGATGGCTGTACACATTGCATTGTAATGCATGGTTAATTTACATAATCTATATAATGAGTACTAAAATGTGTAAAAAAATAAAATAAAATAAACGAGGTACATGCGACTCTAAACAAGGCCCCCCAATGCCTCATCCCGGACATGACTTCTCATGTAAACCAATGCCTTTTTTGAAGCTAGGGACAGGAGATGGCCTAACTGAAGTCCTATGCTGCAGCACACCGTTGTCATCCCCCATAGAAAGATAACTTTCCATTAGCTGGAGCCCTCACAGTATACAAATGCCATGCAACCAGCTTACTCCTGGCCCCTGCCCTTCACCAGTCATGATGACCAGCACTGATTTTCCGCGAAGGTCTTTGGCAAACAAAATTGCAAACATTTGGCTATGCATACAAACCTCTGTGTGTAAGGGTCCTGTAATATATCAGTATCTCCATTCTGCTGTCGGTTTCCCCAAACACCCCCCACTCCTCCCCCAGCTGCCCGCCCCCCCAGCACTTTATTCAAACACTAATTAGAAAAAAATCGCATCTATAAATGGCCGTGAGTGATTGCTGCCTTGAACTTTGCCTGTGTGCCTCGTACACAAATAGGCAGCATCAATAGGAGGAGGAAAATAAATAATTTAATCCATTATCTGGTCCATGAGTTCATCAGCCGAGCCACACTAAGCGCAGATTGAACTCTTGATTGCATTTCCCCCTCCTGATGAAAAGCTCAGACACGCTCAAAGTCACACTGTCGCCCCACGTCCCCCGCAGACTACCACTCCGGGAAAACTTCTTTTCATCAACTTGGGCTAAAATGAAGTTGTAGAAAGCTGGCCAATGCTCCAGACAACCAGCAAGTTCTTACAATCATTAGAGTCCACATATATGTAATGATTTATTTTGACAAGCAAGTCAACACTACAAGGGATCTTGGTGAATGCATTTTTAGGTTAAAGAAGGTATGAACTGCACTAGTGAAATAATTTTAGTAATACAGTGCAGTAATTTTCCTGTACTGCCCCATGCTTTTGGTCAGCACACCTGAGCTTTTAGTCACATTCTAATACCAATTATTTCTACCCAGGCACATTCCAATCAGTCAGTTTTGCATGAAATGCACAGAACTGCCAATTGTCCATGTATGCAATTGTTAGACTAAAGCTTTTCAAATATTTTATTTTAAATTGTTGCATGTGAATGGCTACCCAGACACCAGTGATTTTCCCAAAGTCTGAGGCTGGTGGGAGGAGCAGTTTCAAAAAAGATTTTGAAGGAATTAGGATTGAAAATCCTATTTCATTTCTCCCATAGGCAGTTTATTCTTTGATCACGAAATCGAAGGGAACGATAACGCGACTTCTGAGGCCCATGGAGCTCATTGGGTGGAGCTAGTTTGATTTGGCCCACCTGTGGTTAATCAGCCACAGGCATTAAAAGCCTGACTTTTTGTTTGCTCATTTGGCTGAGAGTGCTATTGAATGTGGGAGGTTTGTCAGAGGTGCCTGGAGCTCTCAGCTTGGGCTCTCAACTGTGAAAAGAAAAGTTGTTTGAAAAGTGGGAAATTATATAAGTTTAAAACCGAAGTAAATTAAGAAAATAAGTTGAAGTATAGCCCAATATAATCACTGATTGGCCAGAGATCACACTCACCTGGTGTCCCTGATTAGAGGGGGGTGTCAAAAACCGGCAGTACTGTGGGGCAGATTTGAGTATCCCTGCTCTACCCAGTGGGTGTGCTCATCGTGGAGCAATTGAATGAGATAATCCCAATTATATTTTGCAGTCCCACTTGAATTCTGTCTAGCCAGGTGGTGAACACACACATCCACACATTCTTTAATGTGATTGAGAATGAATTCACAGTAACAAATTTGCTGAACACATTTCAACTAAAAAGGGTTTTGCCCCATAAAGAAAGCCATGTGCTGTCTTTAAATGGAGAGTGAATAAACTCATCAGGGCATTGCATGGTTTCTTTTTCTGTTGCTAAATGTGAATATTGTAGTGTTTTACCAGTGAAGTTGTCTAATGTCTCAAACTACTGCAAAACCACACTGAAAAACTTTCTGCCCCAACATCATTAACTACAATACATTATCAAGAAAAAAAAAAATCTTACCAGCACTCGGTTTCTTTAAATCCTTAATTACTGTCGAGACCAATCAAGTATTTATTTTCTAGGTACACCTGCAGGAATTTTCACAAGCTGACTGAATGGCTAACTAATGTAGTAATCACAGTTTTTTTTTTTTTATGGAACACAAGCCAAAACAAAAAATAACCTCATGAAACGTAGCTCACTTGGTTCACAATGTATTTCATGCTGAAAGCTGCATTGTTCATATCCTGTCTTACATACAGAATGCCTAGTAAGAAATTTCCAATTAGCATTTAAACCCCATCATTAAATAAAATGTCATTATTTTGGCAGGTGTTACAGACTGTATTCCTCAAATTAAAATGGG